>NW_010206430.1:0-402 GCF_000695765.1 Mesitornis unicolor | reverse complement strand
AGGGCCTCAAACCTATTATGGAGGGGCACATAATAGTCCATAAGAGTCCAAAATGCTTTGGACTGTACCAGAAAGCCACTGCATTGAAGGAGTTTCAAGGATCCCTATGTGGGAAGAATGGCCAACAGAATCTGAAAACAGTTAAGTTAGGAGTGACCATGAGTTAAGGCCTTGCTGTAGAGAGAGAACAAAAGTTAGTCACAAAGTCCAAGTCATGTACACCATGTAGCTGCATGCCTGGAAGCATGAAACTCAGCACTGGGCGAGGTGGCAACCATCACTAGATCCATATCTGGTGTAATCTGGATGCCTGGAGGAGCGTGAGATGAGGTTGGTCCCAGTCCTCCATTTCTTTCCGCCTTAAACAAAGAAGACATTACCTCTACCCATGCAGGTGTGAAT
>NW_010206429.1:0-242 GCF_000695765.1 Mesitornis unicolor | reverse complement strand
ATTTCAGAGATGCCTCCTACCAGTAGCCACGGAAATTGGAGGCGAACGTGGACAAGATAGCCAAACAGAGAATGGCACATCCCGAAGCTTTGTTTGATTATAGAAGCACTTTACATGAAAGGAGAAATCCAGGAAGAACTTTTATTCCAAGCCCCTTTCAGATGTGAGTTAATGACGAATGTTTGTCATACTGAAACCAGACTGTATGGGTAACAGAGAAAGCCTGGTGGCAAACGTTGGCT
>NW_010206428.1:56011-58792 GCF_000695765.1 Mesitornis unicolor | reverse complement strand
TCAGTTATGCACTAGGCCTAAACCACGACACCTTATTTAAAGTAAACTTCTCAGTAGAGTATTTCTGGTCAAAATTGTTGGAATTAAATTGTTCAAATTTAACTGTTAAAACTAAATTTCCAAAGTCGGGAAGCAACAACTTCGGGATTATACTGACAAGTCCATCAACTCACAATTTATTTAACCTATACCAATACCAAATTCTATTGATAAAATACTGATTTTCATTCAGCTAGTTTCCCTTCTTATATGCCAAGTCTAATAAAAAATATACCCCAACATCTGTATGATTTACCAGTAAAGAAAATCAGGGGAAAGAAAGAGAGATGAGAAGGAAGAAGGGAGGGGAGGGGCAGAAGAAAGGAAGACAGAAAAGGAGAGAGTAAAGGAAGGAGGGAGGGAGGGAGGGAGGGAGGGAAGATAAAGGGCAAAGTAGACAGTTTATTCTGATTCTAAGTCACCTTGTCCATGACAGGACATGTCTTGAAGACTTTATGGGGCACATCATGAGAAACAGACCAGGAATCATGTATTTTCCCTGACCATTAGCTGCTTTTTAGGCACAGATAATAAATGTCAGGTTACATTCAGCCTACTGAATACCAACTGAGGTCCATGTTAGAAAAATACTGTTTGCAGAGAATCTAACTTTCTTTGGGTACATATTAGAGGTCAAGTACTGCACTTGCCCAGAGTTCTTGTGCATGTAGTTTGAAGGTAATCTATAGAATATGCACTCACCCATTATGTAAGACTATTGTATGTAGGCTATGTAGAGTAGAACCGTTATGAGTGAAGAGACATAAGGACAACAAATATTATAGGTGAGATGAAGTGCTGCCCTCCATGCAAAAGTTTTCTATAAGCATCTTCTGGCAAAATTGCAAATACTTAATACTTTGTCTCCTTAAAAACATAGAATGTTAATCCTCAAATAAACTTTTTTTTCCAAATATGACATCTAATTTGCCCTTATCATTGTTATAACTAATTAAATGATTGATCTTCCTTTATAAGTCATTAAAGAGCAAGCTATTTCAAACATTAAAAGTATAAGTTCCTTCTCTCTAACTAACTGGCCTGATAATCCCCCTTCCATGTGCATATTCTAAAGCGTGCACTCCTGTTGTGGTTTAGCCCAGCAAGCAGCTAAACACCACACACCCGCTCTACTCACTCCCCCTCTCCCCGGCGAGATGGGGAGGGAATCAGAAGAGTAGAAGTGAAAACACTTGTGGGTTGAGATAAAGTCAATTTAATATTTAAAATAAACTGAAATAATAATAATAATCAATTAATTGTAATAAAAATAGAAACAACTATAATAAAACAAAGGTGTACTCAGCTCACAAACAGCAGTTGCTGGCTGTGTGCCAATGAAAACATGATGTGAAGGGGTAAGACTCAGGAACTGAATGAGCTAGACCTTATGGAGATGGCAGCCACCTGAAGAAAAGGGTCATCCCCAGCAAACTCCCCAATTTGTAGTGAGTGTGATGTTTATGGTATGGAATACATTCTGATATATTCTGTTGGCCAGCTTGGATCACACCCGGGTCATCTCACAGGGGTCATCTGTCCCAGAAAACCCCAGGTTTTCCCTCCTCATCTTCATCCTTTTGTGCAGAAAGAAAGGAAAACCCTCCCCTTGGCTTCCCAAAGGAACTAGTGGACAAAATGGACCATGAATTTAATCTGAATTCCTTGCCTTGAATGCAAGGAACATACATTTTAGGTACACATAGGAGTATGTATGAGCATACAACTAACATACAACACAACACAAGAATAAGACCCAACAATGGGCAAAACAAGAGGGGGAAGGGGTCAGAAGAGTCAGGGTGTTTTCAGCGTCACAGGACTGTGTAGGAGGATGTGTGTACAGATCTGGGAAAGTTCACTGTAACTTGTTTTGATTTGTTCTAGGTCTTGCCTAGTGCTTGCTGCTCTCCCTTCTCCTTCACCACTTAACCACTTCATGGCAAAAATCACTCAAAAAGATTTATAACACAGTTACTGTCAACTCAGAAAATCTCAAGTTCTGTCTGTATTTTCCCAGGTAAATTTCAGTGGAATAGTATTCCCAATATCCTGTGTTGCATAGATAAGAGAGACAGTCAAAGGATGGATGTAATTAATTTCTAGGAGACCATGTTTTCCTTTCTTGTTTAATTATTACATAATTACCTTTTACTTTATGTATCTCAAATAGAAAATAATAGCATTGAGTCAGTACCAAGACAACTATGGATTAGCAACTTATTAACATATATCAAACACTACATAGCTTACTAGAGAGAAAATTTAAGAGTACTTCAATCCTTCCTATGTCTGTGTAATCAGACACTAGATCCTGCATAGCTGTATTATACTCTAAATCACACTTCAGCTGTAATACGTGAACCGATTATAATTCATCTTACTTGATATATACTATTAAAAGTTAGACCTTGTCTCTACTTCTTCTTCTTCATTGTCTTGTTACTTCTCAGCTATACCTTTTGAATTTATATTTCTGAACTCTACTAAAATGCCCTGAAATGGTCCTTATATATCTTCACATGTTTAAAAAAAGGCAAAAAATCCCCATAGTCATTGTGCCTATAATTTAGATACATCCTATGAATTAGGATGTTAGCATTTCATGTTGGCATTTTAACAGAAACTGAAAGGAGTAAAGTGGTAAAGCATAAAACAGAAACACATCTAAATAAATGGATTTATCTTTTTTTTTCTGCTCATAACAGAACAGTGGTCACACATAAAATGCCTCCATGTGAA
>NW_010206428.1:0-55980 GCF_000695765.1 Mesitornis unicolor | reverse complement strand
TGAGGAAAAAGCCAGTCATTCAGCATCCATTTCCCGATCACCATGAGGGAGAGGAGCTGCCCCAGGCTGAGACCAGTCTCTGGACTGCTCTGCCACTGCTTTTCTATACCAAGACAATGCTGTGGCTGGGGAGAGGCGGAGGCAGCAGACAAGGGAGGGATGCGGTGATGTGTGGGTACCAGAAACCCAGCAGAGCAAGCTGGTAGCTTGGAAGAGCTTGTGCCCAATCAGATGTGATGATGTTGTTTATCCAGATTTAGAGTATTCCTTGCCAGCTGGCTCCCAATGAGTAAGAAGGGGCTTGAAGGGGCCCCTGCATCTGTGAGGCAGGGCAGGGAGCTCTGATGGAGATGAGCAGGGAGAGGAGCAAATGGGCAGTAGGTCTCTGCAGGGCCTTCACGTGGAAAACCACTCATTACCTTGTGAGCTGGTGGGAGCACAGGCTGTCTTATTGACAGTGAGGTATGTTTATTCTTCATATCCTTTCCTCCTAAATGATGCTTTGCTCTGAGGAAGCTCTTCAGACACCAATTAAGACTTGTAGCTGGAGAGAACAAAAATACAAAATGGGAGCCTAAATCAGATTCACCAAGATAACCCTGTTTTACCCCAGGGAACAACACCCTCAAGCCGACTCATGGAGCGGCAGAGTCAAGTGATGCTGTTCTCAGAAAAAATGCGGTATCTCAGGGGTGAAGACCAGCAGAGTACGCCAGAGATGAGGAAGCATCGGAAGTGATCACCTGGTGATTATGACAATTAGATTTGGGGATATGAAGCAACCTTGTATTTGGGTTGTTTTGTTCATAATTACAATTGCATTTTGCTGACAGAAGACGGGCAAACCACAGCATCTGATACTGTTCTGCTGCACAGACTGCCGGGGGGCCACGGCTGCAGCTGACTGTCCATGGATGAGATGCAAAGCGGGCAGAAGGTCTTCTCATTGCCCACAGCTGCCCAAGATGCTTCAGAAGAGGAAAACACATCAATTTTACTCCTCCCTGCCAAACGACCACAGTGGCATAAGGTTACTGACTAAAAATGGAAACCTGGGCAGCTGTCATGGCACCTCTGCCAAGGATTAGCTGCCTGAGCTGTGCCATCTTAAGGTATTGCTCAAGACTCCAAGACTGATTCACCAAAGAGACCCAGAGAAATGTTCAGTTGCTTTCGTGCAATGCAGGAGGGGTGGGCATGTGTTGTGTTAGGCATCTCTGCAGCACATTACTGTCACTTCTTACTGCACCCTCCTATTCCCAATCTTGGCTTAGGTCTATACACTGAGCCACACATTAGAAATTTCCTTCCCCCTCCATTTTTAACCAGCCTGTGAAAATCCTGCAGTTTAGGTTTAAGTGCCTGTAATATCACATTGAGAAGCCTCCAAAGACTGCCAAATTTCTTGTTGGAAAGCTAGGATGTGGCATGGTATTTGGAATGATTAAGCTGCCTTTATGCACCACAAAGGGCACAAATGACATTACAAACATGGCTGATGTAACGCATTTACAAATCATTTTATAAAACAATATTCACAAAATATTCACGAGTGCTAACAACACTGTGTCAAAATACGTGAAAATGAGCCCAAGTGAAAGTGTTGTGGGCAGATAGGGTCAGTCTATGAAATCACTTAGAAGCTAAGCCCCTCTTAGGCCCATTGACAGCAGACAGGCTTAAGCAAAACAGTCATTTATCTTGGTTTTTACAGCCTTGGCACTCCATCTTAACTGCTGAAGTCCAGTGTGTCTGCAGCCCTTACTGGGAAAGATTAATAGTCCTTGTCAGATGCAAAGCATTAAATTTTTCTTTCAAGACGTAATTATTTTGTTTAATTGTAAGTTATGTATGGAATTTACTCTTAAAATGATAAAGAAATATCATATAAAGTTCAGACCATAACAATTACAGTCAGAGAAAGGCAAGCACAAAGCAAGCATCTATGAGGCTCATTCTGCAGATATGAAGAGCTCTCTCTCAGTGACATTAAACTGCAGGAAATGAATGTTTTTGAAGATTTAAAGGTACAGAGGCCAGTATATGCTTCTAAACATCACTGCATTCAAGGGATGCAGGTTTGCAAAGGTGATCACCAGCTTGCAGAAGTGTCGATTTTGAGCATCTCATTAATCAGTTTCTCAATAAATCACAGAGAAGAAATCTCAAGCTAGCAGGAGAATGAGCAAACTGATCCTTCCAACACCAAATTTATAGAAGACCCAAACAATATAGCTGTCCTACATACTGATAATAAATTTAAATTTCCTTTGCAGTTTTCTCCCTGGGATCATGGCATGCCATTTGTATGCAAGACAAGGGTTCCCACTAAAATGTATAGGGATCTTTTCAGAGTTTTTCTCTGTAAATGAAAAAAAACCCCAACAGTTTTTAAAAAGACACCAACCATTAAAAATTTATTAAAAAAACACTGGGTAGTAATGTGACTGTGTCCAGTGAGCTTTTGATTAAGTAGTTTCTGTTTTATGAGCTTCACTTCCTGCAGTGAAAGCAGAGAGGGTTAAAGCACTCTAGGAAGGCAATCAATATTTCATTTCTTTGGAGCTAAGTAACAACCAAGATAAACACTTCCGATGGAGATGTTTGTAGAACCAATGCTTTTCAGTTTTACAAGCACATCCTGATAAATCCTCCCAAATTCCTATAGGAATGGTTAAATCTATTATCATCATTTTATAGGTAGCAGCATTGAAACACAGGCAGAAAGGTTGACATTTCAAATGTGAGTGTCTTAAATTAGGACTTAATCCATCTTTTGATGCCTAAACAAAGGTCTGGAGAGAAGTTCATTGAAGTCAGCTAAGTTTTCAGTGAGGGGTTCAAAATCAATTCATATTGGTCATATAGCAAATGGGACATGCAAAATTGATGAACCTTTTAAGAATATGGGCAGAGTCCTTGTGGAAATGCTGAGGTTAGATTCAGAAGTTTCTGGCAAAAACCAGTTTCTGGTTAGTTTCTTCCCTATTTTATGTTTCTGGCACAGACAACAGAGTCAAATAACACAGAGCTTAGTTGCTCTTATTTTAAATAGCTATAGGAATATGCAACAAGCCCTAAACTGGTTTTAGAAGTGAATGATGTGTGTAACGTTAATTGCTAATTATAATATGTTTGGTCAGAAATAAGTCTTTATTTATTTAGTTATTATTCAACCAATTCTAAATGGTCTACATTAAGGGAAAGTCTACTGCAAACTAGCAAATTATTCTTCAGGACACATCTGCAGAGAAGAGTGCTGTGAAACCCTTGAATCCTGACTACAATGTTCTGCTGCATCGTCTGGTAAATCTGATCCCATTTGTACCAAACAGTGGAATTTAATTACAAAGGCTTGAGAGTATATCACACATAATGATATACTCACAGATGTCAAGTCCATTGGCAGCTTTCTCTGAAAATTAACAACACACAGGAATGTACCCAGGGGAAAACAGCAGGCTCACCAGTTTATAGATGACTGTATGAGTTTTTCTAAGACAACAGAGGCTTTTCTAAGGTGTTAAACAATAAAACATTGATTCAGGCCTGTGTAAATAGTAATAGGCTATAGTCTTAGATGTTGTATATCTCACTGAAGTATTTTCAAAGGGTTGTTGACCCCTTAACTATATAACCTTCCATAAAAATGCTGAAAACATGTAATTAAAATGCCATCTAATAATGAACTTTATGGTTTGTTCTAATATTTAATATTTAAATGTATGTAAACTGACAATATAGAAAATCCTTTCTGAGACAGATTTGAAAACATGCTGCTCCAGTATAGAGGCAAATATATTAAAACATCTGAAGTGCTCATTTTTCTGCATTGTGATATGCATATTGGAGTCCAGTGACAGACTCTAGCAATAGTTTAATCTTGCTATTACAGGATACTTTACAATCTGTATTTTAGAAGACTATCACCAACTCATAGAAAAAGATCTTTTCTGGTGTAAGCACAGGATGTAAAACAAGTCATTTTTTATCAAAATTCTTCAATTTTAGCATCTCAAGAAAGCCTTTGCAAATAAAACCCATGAAATGTGTTGCAAATAAAAATGTACTTTTCAATTCCAGAAAAGAAAGAGCTCAGCAATGATATTATGAACTCCATAAAATCACAATGGCATAGAGTTGCTGAACAAAAAAATGACATAATTCAGGAACTAGCAAGAGTTATAAAACAATCAAACAAACAGAAGTATTTTCCCCAAATCATGAACCATTAGACTGGAGAATTTAATGTTAGAGGTAATTTTGAAGGCAAAAAACTTGAGTGGAGTCAAAAATTATTCAGATGAAGAAGGAAAAAAATCTGTCATCAGTAGCTCAGCATGAAAGTGCAGCTCAAATGCTGGCTTCAAATTGGTCATGAGCTGCTATAAAACTGGGACATTATATCAGGGAAATGTTGCCCCATTCTTAAAATTTAGCTCTTTTTTTCTGTTGCAAACCATTATACAAATGAGGCTAGAAGGACCATTGGTTTGGCTCAACGGGGTGGCACATTCTTACTGTTCAGTAAAAGGTAAGTCCTTGGTCCAGTGGGGCACCTTCCCTAGTTGGTTGACTCACCAGTTGGTCAGGAAGTTGTCTTCCACACACTCCAGGAACCTCCTAGGCTGTTTCTTTTGTGCTGTGTTGTATTTCCAGCAGACATCTGGTAAGTTGAAGTCCCCCACAAGAACAAGAGCTAGATATCGTGAGACTTCTTCCAGTTTCTTGTAAAATATTTCGTCTGCCTCCATCCTGGTTGGGGTATAACAGACTCCCACCATGTGATATCTGCCTCGTTGGTCTTTCCCCTGATTTTTACCCATAATTTGTTTGAGGCAGAAACTGATAAGACTGTGGAAACATCTATGACATTTCAGATCGAGGGATAGAAGGGGATGCTGTACAATAACAATAATAACAACAGCAAGAGATTAAAGCATTTCTTGTGGTTTGGTTCAGCTGTCTGCCTCTCTCCATGATTGGCAGCTGTGGCATGGTGGACCAGGAGCAAACAGCTAGAGAGTAGAGTTCAGTTGCAAATGACAGTATAAAAGCCTAATTCATGCAGTGTAATGCCTAGAGCAATATAGCAGTGGCTAAAACAGCTGAGATATTTCTTGATAAATATTTACTTCTGTGTAATCTTCTCCATGTTGGACTGGAGACAACAACAGGGCATGCAAAGGAAAGTTTCCAAAGTAACAATCCCAATTAGTGTGAGTCTAAAATGGATACTGTGCAGAAGGACAGTAAAAAAACATGGGATAACCACCTCATCTATGAAACTATCTGAAGTCTGACTGTAGGAAAACACTGCTCCAGAAAGTGTCTGGGAAGAAAATATTTCGAGCAGATTAACTGCTGACCTATTTCCACAAAAGGCAATATTTTGGACAGGAAGAAATTATTGTACATATGTAAATGGTACCTCAGAGATTGTTTGGCTGATCTTTCCAATTTTTTTTCCTGTACCCACAAGTGTATTACAGTGCAAGGGGCAATGGAAGTGGCTGTGGTGGCTGACTGAAAAGACCTTGTGAAAATTTTAGGTCCAACAACAGTAATCTCCCTTAGAAGTATATGATGGTAATTATCTTCACAGAGTGAAATGCACAATACAACAAAGCACCTGACAAGGCAAATTACAGTATTTGAAGTGTAAATTAGGCACTAGACCAGTAGACATATAATTAGCCAATCAAAAAATATCACAAGTGGATTGTCATGCTCGTTATATCTGTTCACCCGCAGAGGCTTAAATATCCCCTGCATCTCCAAGGGTGGAGGGCTGACACTTGTTAATCTATTTCTCCTATTGGAAATCTCCATGGGTACCTGTATGAAGAATTTCTCATCTTCTTGTAATGAGATCAGTCTTGGACTACAGGGTCACCGGCTCCTTTTCCTTTCCTGCAAAGTGACTACGTTTACAGAGTTTGGAGCAACCCGTAGAACTGAGGTAAATCTTTCCCAAAGGCTATGGACCAGGTTCTGAGCAGTCAAACCAACCCACCAGCTACTGCACCAGTTCAGTTTAGTCTCTCTGACAGTCTTTTCTAGGAGAAATACTTGGTTCTATGGGACACGATTTCTTTTTAGAGCTCTGAAAGAACCCACATATCTAACCCAGAAGCCAGGAGGAGCAGTGACTGCACAAAAATTAGGCATGCAAAGCAGGATGAGTCTGCGAGATACTTCAAGTGTATACCTTTGTAAAGGTTTGTATAAGTAATATTCAGTAAATACACTCAAACCCAAACCAACTCTTTTTTCTGATGTTAGCTCTATTCTCAAGTGTGAGATCATCCACGAATCACATCTGTTCATTTGTTTGCATGCATACTTCTCCTTTATCTCTCTCTTCTAATCTAAATCTCTGTTAGCTGGAATTCCCTAGGTGTGCTAAATGACAACAGCAGGTATCAAGTACTTTGGGCCTCTGGCTTAGAATACTTTGTAACTTTTAATTTTTAATTAATTATGGGAAGCAAAGATTGGACTGAGGATGTGGAGGTTTATTTTAATGGGATTTGTTTTTTAAAGGTAGTACAAAGTAAACCAAAATCATGTATTCATGCATATGTCTCAAGTTAAGGTTGGGAACTGCTGAAACATCAGCTTAATAAGTAGCACTCAGTTCCAGGCAAATCCTTATATAGTTTGTGATTTTAATATGGTATGTGAATTTATAATACCGCACTGGTAGAATTCAGGATTCACAAATGCCATAACAGCACCCACAAAATAGAACAGCAAGCAAATTATAAATGAAAATTTGCAACAAATAATTGCAACCACTGTTCTCATATTATGGGCTCTAATTACATGCTTACTTGCAAAAAGATGGCAAAACAATACTGCAATGTATGAACAGAGTTAAGTCAGCCTTTAGCTGAAGCTCTGGTCTATAAAACCATTTCTGAAGCTGCCTAGTGCATGCCTATGAATAAGGATGAAAGACTATCTTAATTGTTGAACCCAATGTATTCTTTAAAACTGTATTTAAAATTATTAACATCATTGAAATACGGAGAAATGTAAGCTAATGAGCATTTATCCTTGAAAAACATTACTCTGGAGGCAACTTTGTTGAAAATTTTTTTTCACTACCTGTTTTTAATAGGTCTGTGGGTATTTAAAACCTAATCTAAAGGTATCTTAATGTATTTCTTATTTCTTTCTTGCAAAATTTTAATAAGAAACCAGAGAACTATTCAATTCCCTGAAAGTTCTCAACCCCAAGCACATCGCAGAAGGTAAACTGCCAGTTCCCAAGCCTCCACCCAAAGCAAGACAAAAGTACTTTTTTTTTCCTGAGGTGTAAACATTTTGTTTGTTCTTTTCTCATTATTTTCCCTTTCCTGAGCAAATATCATAATTCAGCCTCTCTTGGAAGAAGACATTCCAGAACAGCTCCTCAAGCAGGCCTGAGATCAGCATCTGTTGTTACTTTCCTGTCACTTCTGCTCATACCATGGTCAGGCAATGTCCATCCACTTGCTGTCATATCAAGTATTAGGATCGTAAGACCCAGCATACCTGATTTTCACCCTTCTCTGTCCTTGCTATCCTCTATGTAATTTTCTCCTTATCTGATTCCAAACTATGATTGAATGTAACAGGCTTGTCATTCCTGCGGAAGTGATACGTTGGCACTCTAGGAGATGCTTGGCAAATGTAGTTAGTCATCTGACTGCTGTCCATAGAAATATAATGTTGTAAGACTCATTTTGATTTACTGCTTATAACATAAAAATGTCCTATGCCTGTTATGCTTTGCAGAAGAATTTTTGTTACAAGTTGGTTTGAAATGAACAGTGAAAATGCATCAATTTATACAGACTTCTGGCAAAATCTTCATCATTCATTTTCAGTTGAGACAAATTAATAACAGATACAGACCTTGTCCACTAAGCCCTCAACCTGCAAAGACTGATGTAACACACAAATAATTCAGTGGAAGTTTAAGTGACTACTTCCATGTTCACAAGGACTCTCAGGATGGGGGCCCAGAGGTGGAGAAAGGAAATGAACAGTATTACTTCACTTCTTCTTGCTTAGTACACCTCCCCAAGGCCAGTTCTTACCTAGTTCATTCCAAAACATCCATGTATTTACAAAACTAACAGGGCTCAGTAAAAACAGATTTTCCCTTGCCGTATGTGTATTCAAATAATTTTAAGTAAGTGCTGCACTGTTGAGACTGCACTGGATAGCACCATTTCGCTGTCTTAACTTATCCTTCCTCACATGCTGCTGCATAACCCACTTTTCAAACTCTGTCCTTTACTTACAAATATAAGCAACAATGCTTGTAACTCATCTGTGGTTTCTCAGTTAAACCATCTTATTGAACGCAGTGTCAAGAGCTATTTATGTTATTGAAATCTAAAGAGGCATCAGACCCATATTTTTCTTAACATAAGTACAAGCACAAAAAAAGTCCCTGTCCTAAAAGAGCTCACTGTCAATATAAGGTATTACAGACAAAAACTGATTACACTCAACTCTGAAGGCAGTCCTGGGTAGTGGTGGTCCCATCATACAAGCATCTTAATCCAGTGATAGACTTTAATTACATACATATCTTCTAGCAGACACTTTATGAAAACATTACACAGTTGTTTTGCTGTAACTAAGGTACTGAAGAGGTTCTGGTGTATGCAATCCGCTTTTTCAGAGCATCGTAATACTCAAATAAAACAATGTTTGAAAGGAGCCTTGTTTCATGGCTTTATAATTCTTCCAGTTGGTAATATTTTCCCTGACTTACACCATGGAAAAGCACAAACACTTCTGACCCATACTTCCAGCCCCTGCTATACTATGTTTCCCTGTTTCAGTAATTAGTACCTCTGAGATATTCCCTCTATCATATTTCTAGTTCAGTATTTTAGAGACACTTAAATTTTCTTTTCAAAGTTGTAGTGCTTTTGTTAATCAATAATGAATGATACACACAGAAGAGCAAGAAAGCCTATTTGAAGCATTATGTACCAGATAGGGTCAAAACTTTTTGATGCTTACTTTTTTGAGATGGTTTGAATTTTCTTCTCTAACTCACAGTGCTTTCATTCACTGCTTGGAAGTCACATACTGTAAAGGCAGAAATGCTTTTAAAGGCATCAGGTGTAAGACTGAGTCAAAATGTTGTGCTAAGGGTCAGTAAGCTTATTCATGGAAATAGTACTCAAATTCAAGAGAAAATATCTTGGATACTGAGTTTTATCATGAGTTCTAGTCAGCCAAGAAAGAATTGGACATGCTGAGTGGATAAAGACTCAAGAAATCATTTCCAGTCAATTCTATTTGTAACAGGTGTAAAAATTCCTCTCACTTTGAATAAAGCTGGATAGAGCATTAAAAGTGATGGCATGGGAAATGCACATTTAGCACTGCTATCAGGATGCTAGTGAAGCAACTTTATATTAAATTCCCAACACCACCAGAAAGGTGAATGTGGTTTCAAAGATCATTTACTAAGGAAACACTGAGGCACAGGTTTGATAAGGACCACAAAAAAAACAACAGAGAATTTAAAATAAAATGTATGGTAAATTTATGCATAAATACACTGAAGAACATTATTTTCCTCTGTGGATGTATTTACTGAATATGATCTTCTGTTCTTTCTATTATCATTTAGAGATTTTTTTTCAATGACTATCTAAATTAATAGAAGCTTTCAGTTTCTGAATCTACAAAAAATATTAAGCTTCAGCTGCCAAGCATTAAAACTTAGTGCACTGAATGTAAATCTTTCTCACCGAAGGAGTGAGGCAAAAAATCCCACCTTAATTATTCATAGATTTAATATAGTGAAGTATCATTAACATTCAGGACTCCACCTTAAAGTAATTAAAATGCGAGAAGACTTAGAGTGGAGGCCGTTTAGAAAAACACCTGTACAGGGGTACGAAGAAGGAGGCTGGCTGGAAGAGAGAAGCAAAGCATTTTAAGGAGGAAGGCAAATGCTTGTTGACTCAGAGGTCCGTAAGTACCCTCAAATAGTCTTGAATAAGGAGACATACAAAATCTACACATTTTTATAAAGTGTATTTTATCTGAGTGCTTTGTACATAAGCTCCCTGACACATCACCAGCACTTTGAGACTAGTTTTTTTTTTTGTACAAACCCATTCTGTCAAGCTCTCTGTGGTGTGTTTCACCTTGAACCACAGGTAAGAAAGCTGTGCATCCAGCACTGTGCCTCCAGCAGCTCAGTCTCGAGGCCTTCTGAAAGGGAAATCTGTTTGGCAGACCTGGCTGAAAATTGTGATAAGCTTTGCTTCTGCAGCTGCTAACACACATGGCTTCCCCTTGTTTCCCCAAATGCTGAGCATTTCTTTAAACCATTTTTTTAAAACCTGGATTTCAAATTCAGTTTACTCAGGACTAAAAGTTTCATTTTATGGTCCTCTGGCTCTCATCAGCTGAAATGAATACTTAGATAAATGAGAAATTATTTTCCTGCAGGGCTATTTTCCTGAGATACAAATAATTAAAATTTCTTCAGCTAAAAAAACCCATTAAGCACCTTATGAGCCAGTGGCAGATTTAGCAGGCACATTTGCCCCATTGCCATATGACTGACATAGTTGCGACATGTGAAAGAACAATGTTAACCAAAATAGTTAGTATGCAGAAAGGCTAGTGATGACAGTTCCACATATCCCAGCACAGTTTTTCTCTACTCTCAGCTTGTTTTTTCAAGAAAGTGTTAAAACAGGTAAGTCCTCAGTATGAAAACAAAGGACAGCCTTGTGATTAGGACTTTTGATCTGCATTTCAATTTGAGTCCTGTCCCTGGCTCTTTCTTGCATCCTACTGCCCCACTTAATTTGTCTGTTCCTCATTTTTCTCTTCTATAAAGCAGAGAGTCAAACATTGGTTTTCCCTATTTGGACTGGGTATTTGCAAAGCAGAAGTATGAATTGGAGGCTGACAGGGAGCTTTTCTTCTGAAAATTGCTACAGAATCTCAACTGCTGAAAAGTGAGGTTTTCCTGTTCAGCCATCCCTATCTCCACAGCCTTTGGGGCTAATTTTTGCTTTTGTTAATCATATAATCAAATTTTGTTATTCAAGGAGTAGAGGTAAACTAAATACGAATTTTAGGTTTAAGTGTCATGCTCAGTATTTGTTGCACAAGGCCAGGGGAGAAAACACTTGATAAAAACCTCATTGGATCTACTCAGGTACTGGAGTAGCAGCACATTTTGGCAGCAGGCTGAAAATAGGTAAGATGAAGTGCAGCAACAGAACATGCTTCAAGCCACTGAAGAAAGTCGTTAGTATTAGGGCTGGAAAAGGCAGGATGCTAGTGACATTCTGAAGGACCACTCAGTAAGGGAGTGACTTATTACTGAACAAATTAGCCCTAAGGCTTTCCCAAGAGGCAGGAATTTGCCCCTGACACCACCATGGAGCTGCCAAGGAAAAATAATTCACCCACCCTCCCACAGGAGAGGTGGATTCACAGGTTCCTCAGAGCCCAGGCAGGTTATGAATTATCGTGTACCAGCAGATCAGGTCTAATCTGTGATGCTGAAAAAGCCTCCTGTGTGCCCAAGAAGTACATCCGCTATTTGTTGCTCATGTTTCTTTCTGCTACAGGCAATGCCCACCTAAAACCAAGAAACAGCATGTTTACACCACTCGGAAGTATGTGTGGTCCTGGGGCAGATCTGGGGAGAATGGTCACTAAGCTTATGTCATCTGGGGATGGTGGTTGCTAAGACGGGGTGCCAGAGGAAGCATGCTTGTGCTGGTGCAAGGCTTGTAGTCATCTGGGCATGAAGCCTGCCTAGCTTAATAAATGCCAATTAGATCCCCTGCAACGACACGTCTTTGAGGGTATATGCCCAAATACAGTGTGTATTTTTCTGTCTACACTGATTTCATATACCACAGAAACTCATCCCACCTGATATTCACACCAGATAACAAGTTCTGTGCAGACGTCTCAAATCTGACCACAGTCAGGCACCTCCCATGGTGCTGCATCGCTCTGTGCAGGGATTTCAGCTTGGACATTGAAGCAACACACGTGGACACTGCCAGGCAGGCTGCTGTAGCTCAGCCCAGCAGTGCAACACAGCGGTGCTGCTTCTGACACCAGCCAGCTCCCTGCCAAAGCGGTTCAAGGACCTCCACACTGAGTTTGTGCTCCCCTTTTCAAGGTTACCTCATTTGGTAGTTGAAGAAGCATTTGCAGTTACTTTGCTTTCTCTTACTGTGATGTTAAGTGCAGTATAAAAAAAACAACATTCAAAAGAGGATCCAAAAACATTGCTTTATGGCCAGGAACAATTTTAAGCATGCAATCTCTGTGAAATATCTGCAGTAGTTATTTTAGGGTTAAGTTGCTCTCCAAAGTCCTTTACACTTCTGTACAAAAAAGCCCTTTTGCTAGCAACCTCTGTTGCCCATTCTACTGCAAGCAGGAACACGACCTTAACAAAAGATAAACAGAAATGGAGCAAGAACTGCCAAGCAACCCGACAGTGCTAATACCTCTGTATAAAAAACAAACCGTAATGCTAATTTACGCTGTTGAAGATCTAAAGAAGATGTATCCACACTTAGACTATTCAAGTGTAGCAATTACTTTCAGATCTTAAAATGGGGCTTTCCCTTAAGCCAAACTGCTACCTCCCTTCCCTCGCTGTGAGGAAGTGTTGTTGAGGACACCTAGGCTTGTCTGGCAGAAAATGAGTGCTTTTAGCCAGTGAAGGCTGAGTTTAAAATCTCACACCCCTGCACACAGGGTCTAATAGTTCATTTCAGAGGTGGCCTCACTGAGTGTGCTAGCCATCAGTAGCGCTATTGTATTCTACAGGAGTCCAGTTTCTCCACACCTGGGTGTGCTTTAAGGGTACGCAAGTCAATGGAAGCCAACTTTGTTGAAACCAAGAGGAGGAGATCACTAGGAGTGCATCAGCTTTGGTATAAACAATGTGGTTTCCTCTGGGTCCGTGGCAGCTAAAAGATCTGCTCTCTAATAACTGCTTAAGAGTCTAATACTTCTTCTTTCTAACACAGAAGTGGACACTGATTTCAGTGGAGAGCATGATGAATTTCCCTGTCTCTCTGGTTGATACTTTTGTCTTACACTTCCAACATTCACACCACAGGAAAAACAGAGGCTTTAAATGAATTAGTGAGTGTTTGTAAAGTTCCTTACAATTTAAAAAGCTAAGTGCAAGCTATTATTACCTTCTTGTTATAATTTTGCTATCATTAATCGTACTGCTTTTTAGGGGGAGGACAGGTGACAACCTCCTTAAAATTTGATTAATTTGTATTAATCAGAACTATTATCCAAACCTTTCACAGAGTGAATACATTAAATACTGCCAGAACCTAATTGTTACATTATGCATATTATTACTTCTTTTTGACCCAGTTGGTTAATGAAGCTACGGGGTCTTCAAGGTTATTTCTCTTGGGCAAAGACATGAATGGTGGAGTCAAGTGTCCTAGAAGCAGTGTGTGTAGCTGTGCTGGTTTTGTCTGGGCTACAGCTAATTTTCTTCGCAGTACCTTGAATGGGGTTATGTTTTGGATTTGTGCTGAAAACAGTGTTGATGAAACAGGAATGTTTTAGCTGAGCAGTGCTTACAGTGTCAAGACCTTTTTCTGCTTCTTACCCCACCCCACCAGTGAGTAGGCTGGGGGTGCACAAGAAGTTGGGAGGAGACACAGCTGGGACAGCTGATCCCAACTGACCAAAGGGATATCACATACCACATGATGTCATGCTCAGGATATAAAGCTGTAGGAAGAAGAAGGAAGTGTGGAGGACATTTGGAATTACAGCGATTGTCTTCCCAAGTCACTGTTACTCATGATGGAGCCCTGCTTTCCTGGAGATGGCTGAACACCTGCCTGCCGGTGGGAAGCAGTGAATGAATTCCTTGTTTTGCTTTGCTTGCGAGCAAGGCTTTCGCTTTACCTATTAAACTGTCTTTATCTCAACCCACGTGTTTTCTGACTTTTGCCCTTCTGATTCTCTCCTCCATACAAGCAAGGGAGCAGTGAGTGAGCAGCTGTCTGGTGCTTAGTTGCCGGCTGGGGTTAAATCACAACAAGCAACCCACAATTTCCCTGTGCTAGGGCAATCCAACCAAATCCAACAAGGCTCAGCACAGAAAACTCTTGGTGCATTTTTTCTGTACAGTGCTGCCCAAACTGTTTCACAATGGGGCAAGTGTTTTCTTGATCTCTTTCCCCACTTTTCTGGTGTTCCTCTTTTCCTCCTCGTAGAGATGCCAGACTATTACCAGTCACAGTCCTCTACCATACCATTTCCTACTGCACACTGTTCCTCTGGGTGTTTTTGTTCAGGCCTATACCTGGTTTTCACCTGAAGTCCATACTAGGGTTGTATTACATCTAACGTAAGCAGGACAAGAGCAGAGAGATTGCTGAGAAGAACAGAAAGGAGTCAGGTCTCAGATGGGACAGTAAGAAAGACTCTTCTTAAGGACACAGATGGGACTGTGTGACTTTTATTACTGAAAGATGCTGGACTAACAAGAAGGTGGCACAGATTCATTTAAAAGCCCTTTTAATTTCTGTTTTTCTGAGTTCTGCCTTTTTATTGGTTTAAGAGTTTGGTTTTCATAAATCTAGCTTCAACGTTTGATTTTTTTCCCTGGAATTTCTTACTTTAGGGAAAAGATTCATGCAGATCCACATCAAAGCTATGGGAAGGCTCACTGCAGGTGAGTATTTATAGTGTTGTCTGGGCATGAATTTTGCAAGAAATTCGTATTCAGAAAAATTAAGCAGGCATAACACAAGACTTGGCTGGGATATAATAACTTTTCATTGTAATTAACTTAATGCCTGTACTCAATTGTCCTAGGTGACTGGCTTTGAAAGGACTTCTATGAAAGAAATGAAACTGCCTTTTCTGGCAAATCAGGACATAAACAGGCACTGAGGGAACGGTAGGGGTGAGTATTTGGTGTGGGAGAAAAATGGATGTTCTCGCCCTTTTTGCAGACTGCATCCCAAAGCCTCCTGTCACCCTGCCAGCTTGTCTGTCATCTGTCACATTTCCAATTTGTCTGTCAGTGAGACAGAAGGAAATTACCTTGGATGAAAGTTATTGACTGCATCTTGAGAAATCTGAATTCAATCCACAGCTCTGTCTCAGGGTCTTGGGATGATACTGTGATGACCTTATGATAGCTCCTGTAAAGGCATCCCAGGCTGCCCTCTGCCTGCCCACTCAACTGAAGGGAAACAAAACTTCACCAACCCTTTTGCTAGTGCTTTTCTCTGCTGTCACTTCAGAGGACACGGGTACATGCTGTGCTTACATGTCCTAACAATTGCAGCCAAGTCAAATCTCCATAGGGAACTTCAGGTGTTTCTGTATTCCAAGTAATTATTTCACAAACCTACAGAAAGCATATATTTTTTTCTCCGTTTTGCATGTGGACTGCAGATTGGGAATCTTTAATCCGGCAGTTTTGGCAGTGTGGTCTCATAGTGCCAAAAACTGTTGATGTGTGCAGCTCGTGACCCAACACCCATGGAGACAGTACACTATTCTCTGTGGCAGGATACCTTTTGTCCTGGGGGGTAGTTAGCCCCAAAATGTGTAAACAGAGAATTAAACCAAAATGAAAAGAAAACATATGAAAGCGTTAGCTGAGTCTTAAAAAAAAACTATAGTAGGGCTCAGCAAATGCTGACTACGTCCTGAAGCTAAAGCCACGTAGGCCAACTATTCCAAAGCTCTGTGAGCCAGGGTGCTTGTCTGTGCAGGGATGAGCTAAGATAGTGGCAAGCGCAAATGTAAATCACAACTTCAGCCTTTGCAGCTGTCAGGACAAAATCTGACATCAACACATAGTTCATTGTGACAGGAAAAAGGTAGGTTTCTTTCTTTCTCTCTCTCTCCACTTCTTTAAAAGTAGGAAAAAACTCCTGCTGTTGAACTAGTAGGACAGAGGCACACCAACATCAGTCTGCCTTGCACTGTATTTAACCTGGTGCCACCAAATGGCACACAGGATATACCTGTGGCAATGCATGTCATTCCTGAGCACTTTCCCTTCACATCTCACACCTTCACTTCTTTATACGCAAAATAATAACTTCCTGATTCACTATTATTATATTCCAATCTTCTGAAATCATATTGGCAGACTAGATTGATCTGTGTATTTTCCTTAGTCTCAGAAAACTTTGTTTTGTAACACATAAAAGAAAAAATTCAAGAGCTCTGAAAATATCTTCCATCAGCTTTTTTTCTGGTCTCAGTTATGACATACTCATTCCAGTGGCTTTCCTGACTGTAAATGGTGCTTATTGGATGTGCAGAAGTATGATATGTAATTTTAAAGTCAAGTATCACCTTTAGATCCCTGCTTTCATTTGATTCAGCCAAAAGAGGCAACTTTGAGACTTCTTAGCTCCTTTCTGGAAATACTTAACAGTACTGAGTAACAAGGCACTGCCATGAACAATACACGCAAACCTCCGGATCTCAGGTCTGGTGAAAGCTGAGCCTATGGAGATGGAGAAGACTCTGCCAGGAGTGGAAGGGAGCATTTTAACATCTTCTTCATTATTTTTTGTGAACTGCCTGGGATCTTGTTGGAGATAGCTGATGCAGCCCACCTTTTATATAAGCACGAACCACAGTTCCAGTCTAATTACAGTCTTGTATATTGTGTCTATATCCTTTTTCACCACTTGCAAGAATGATATAAAAATATTTCATGGGCAAATCAGGTCTATAATGTTTCATGGTGGACATCAGGATCTTTTGATGCTTTGCTGGAAAAGCAGGCATTACTTGGCACAATAGTTCTCTCTTTTCCTTTCTGCTGTATTAACCTACAGCAATTCATACATCTTACTAAAGAGAAAGGTTTTGCAAGATGGTCCAAAAAGAAGGCTAATCCAGAGCATGGTAATATCCTCTGAAAGTTTAGTTTGTAGCTCAAGAACAGCGTCATGCCATTAAGTGATGAACAAGGCATGAATGATGATGAGATCAGTTACATGACTTTACCCAATGTGACCAATAGTCTTGGAAACTGGAACATGGATAAAAGAAACTGAGCCCAAGAATAATTTAGTAATAGTGGACCATGTCCCTAAGAAGGCAAACTGCTGCATTCTCCATTCATCTGTGGTTGAAGTTTTTTGCCTGTGTATGTTGTAATCTTAGTATGTACCATCTTATCTTATTAGTATGAAAGGTATTTTGGCAATGAAAGGCCCAATGTATTAAAGTCATGTTAGGGTACACAATAGAAAGAGAGATTTACACTTGATGCAGTGTGTGCATTTTTTATAATTGGGGGATAGGGCAGTAAGCTTTGTGACATGTTAATTTGTTAGAACTGGCATGTGTTTTACTAAGTGAAAAGAAAAGTTGCTTTAGTGCTTAAAATGGGTGAGACACTTTATGAGACAAGCTGTTTTAATTTGAAAATATTTGATATATGTGTAAGATATGCTATCATGAGGTAAATGTAAATGAAATTAAACCAAAACAACACAGGACACTCAGTTTATTGCCAAGTGATATATATCATCTCTAGCTAATTAATAAGCATGTAAATTAGGCAGGCTGAGGATAAAGAATGTGTCAAAGAATCGCTTTTTTGGAAAGATTCCTCAAGATGATGTCATCATGGCTACCATTTAACTTGTTTCTACCACACTGAGGGTGTAAGTATGGAAAAGCTTCTCTGATTTGGTAAAGCTGTCTTGGATTTTAGCAGTAAAGATGGTTATTACAGATTTTGACTGTTTAAAGAACCAAATTTCACACAAGCTACAAAGTTCATAAATTAGAAATTTCACTAAACAACAGGATTAATACATGAGAACCTTGAAGAAGATAAAGCAAATGTGGAGGGAAAATGTTGGAGGGAAGTATTGTTTAGAACTGACTGATAAGTTATATGCAGAGTTCATAATCTTGAGAAGGAATCGGCAAGTGGAGCTTTCTTCCTCTGTGAGAAAAAGGCAGACCCTCGAAGTACTTCTCCCTGCATATCAGATTTATTCCATCTCATCCCTGCTTGGACTGAGGGATATGCCTACATCTCAGTGCCAGTCTCTCCTCAGAATGAGAGTAACTTTGTATAGTTACATGCTAAAAAAGGAAACAGCAGTACCTGATGGTACCAGCAACCATCACCAGCAGCAGAACTGACAGTGTCTCTTCTGCCATTCAAGTAGTCTCACATGGACACTAAGGTGCAAGGCTTCAAGGTGCAGGGTTTGGGCCCTGGATGGGTAGGCTCCCTGAGTAGCTCTTCCTGCACACAAGGCCCCAGCTTGACTTGCACCCATGCCTAACTACACTACATGCAAGGGCTCAGCAGTGTTGGTTTCTTTTTACCAGAGGCCTCTTCATGACAGGCTTGCTCAAAGAAAATCCTGGTTCAGCCACATATTTATGGCCCCCCAGTAGTTAAGTTCTGCTCTGTGTCTGCACTGGCCTGCCATTGCTTGTGTAGAAAATGGCTTATGCATGGAAACACCATAGCAGGGATGTTTCACCTGGGCTGCAGGGAGCTCTAGGCCAGGCTGCCCTTGCCTCTTCTGAATAGCTGAAAAGGTGGCATCTAGTGGGAGAACCTCGACACATGAGAAAACAGACAAGGGCACACATTGCACTGGCTCTCCTGGCTCTGGATAGATCTTGCTTGATGCTCTGTTTAATCAGACTGCATAGAAGAGATCCCTAAAGCTGGAGTTGGTGCCTGCTGGACTTCCCTTTTGACCTTGCGTCCCGTGACCTCACAGTTCCGGGTTCTGGTTCCACTTCCTTTCTGCAGAAGCCAAATATGTTTATTAATGTGACTGCTGGGTAAAAATAGTTGCAGCTTTCAAACTCAGTAGTGTGAGAAGGGGCTGAGAGAGGACTACATGTACCTGAGAGCATAAAGAGAAGCAAGAAAGCCTGAGACAAGTCCACTTGTACAAGCACTGAAAACGTGCTACGCATACCCTATCAACTCCAGCCAGCTCAAAAGGAAGGACTAGATCCATGCTCATCCTGCAGGTGTTTAAAATGAGGTTAGAGTAGCATGTGTGCATGTGGGCTGCCCATGCTTTGTGCCGAGGGGCTGCAGTGCTTGGGACAGGACTGGGCACATCAGCCTTCCACCATGTGTGGAAACCTCTTAGCAACACTTGTGCGAGGCATGGACCTCCCCTAAGTGCCCCATATAATCAGCCATGAGACAGGTAGTGATTTAGCTCCTAGTCAGCCATTTAAAGTTCTTTTTCTCTCAGTTTAGGCATTTTCAGAGAGTCTGGGATAGGCTGGAATAGGTAGCCCCTTCACTAACCTGTCTTAGTCCTAACAAAGCAAGGCAGATTAGCGAAGGGACTACCTAAGGCAGAGCTACCTGCTCCTAACAGAGCTAGAGTGATTCCACTTGATCCGTGAGACATCTGGAGTTGAGCATAGATTAGTGACCTTGTGGTTTGTGGGGCATTTATCAGACAGAGGCTGCCACTCCTTGCACTTTTAATAGCACTTATCATCTTTCTTTTTTTTTTTTTATTCCACCTTCTAAAATCAACGTTTGCAGCAGATCTGAGGGAACTTCTCTCTTCCATTCGTCTCCTACATGAAAGCATGCAATTGTTTCCCTGGGGTTAGATGTCTACAGACTCCAATGTCTTGGCAATTAAGCTCTTACAAAGCTTGTTTGGTAAAAGAGCAAAGCACTGTAAAACTGCCAGGGCTTGGTGGCCCTCTCCTGGCCACGCTTGTGCCATGCATTTGTCCTCAGGTCCAAACCCATGTGGTCTGTGCTCTGCTTTGCGGCAGGCAGCAGCTAAGAGCACACAGGCTAAAGAAGTTGAGGGTATTTACTTTGTATTAAACAGGGCGCTTTCATGTGTTATGTGCAGGCCTTCTGCCAAGTGACACGCTAAAGATAACCAAACCTCCTTTATCAACTGCGATACAAGGCCCTGTGCATCACAAATAAATGTTTAGAAGTACATTGATCGTTACAGGTTGGATCTGTCTCACCCAACTTTGGTCCCTCAGGTCTTTTGACACCTACTCTATGTTAGTGTCCTTTATAGTCACTTCTTTCAGGTGGCAACAAAATGCTTTCTTAGGGTGCCTATTTCTCTCCACCTCAGAGGCAAGTGATCAGTGCCATCCATCACAATATAGTCAGTTAGCTTTCCTCTCTTCTGGTGAGAGCCTGGTTGTCCTCTTATTTTCATTAGAGTGGAAAACGGCTATACCAGTGATGTCCATCACATTGCTTTAGCATGGAAAATGCTGTAGATAGAAGCAGAACTGGCCCCCAAATCTCTTTAAGAATAAAGGTGATTTTTGTTACCACTGGAATCCTTCCCCTTCGACCCTCTCTCCCCTTTCTCCTCCTCCCATCCTTCCCCCACCTCTCTGAGTGGGAAACAATTCAGGGCTTGTGAGTGCCCTCTTTTGTCTGGAAGCGCAGCAAATATTTCCTGCTTTGATTTTAAATATGTAAGACTAAAATATTTGAAATACAGTACATTGCCAACATGTCTTTCATAAAGACTGATGAGTCACATAGCAGGAAAAAGAAATCAAAATACCCATTAACGACACACTGCCGATGAAGTCTGCAGGTGTCAGAAAAGACTGCGTAGTGCCAAATAATGTAAGGTGTTAGGTCACTGTTATGGTATAATCTGAATTGTTTGGTGAGGTGGTGAAATTCAAAGGTTTATGTTTTTGTAACACCACATGTCATATGTGTGTCGGAACACAGGAATTCCCATAGCAACAGGGACTCTGTCCTAAGAATCTGTGACTGTTTCTTGTGTACCTTTCCTAACCAAATGAACTTAAGTACCCAGCGCAACCATAGAGTCAAAAGCACCAACACAACCCCAAGAAAGACAAACCACCAGCTTCAAGAAGAGACCATTTCCCCCTCTTTGGCCTGAGTAGGGGCTGTGTATACAGCTCCACACCCAGTTCTACTGCCCCTGGCTCCATAAGGTGCTGGAAAAAGAAAGCAAGTGTTGAAGAGGAACAAAAAGGAAAATCAGAGAAGTAGAAAACGTGCTTTTCTCTTGAAAAACTGAGGTATCAGTTCATATCGCTTATACAACAGAGGGTTTGAAGGGTTTGAACAAAATTTCTAAGAACCCCGATGAGGACAAAACTCGGTTAAAGAGCTCTCAGACCTGTAGGATATAACGAGCTATGAGGTCTGATAGCAGAAGTTAAAAACATTCATACTGAAATAAAAAGATAAATGACATGCCTGGAAAAAAGAGGAGATATAATGGCATACAGTAACATCCTACAATGAGGTTATTAAAAGCTTGTCGATACCTAAGAGCAAGAAGCAGCCTTTCTTGAGCATTTCAGAAGTGTGTGTGATGCCAAGCTCCCATTAATTTGTCTCTGAAAATCTTACACTTGAAGTTAACTATGAATACATAATATAAATTGATAGCTGATCTAAACCTTTGTCAGCATAGCAACCACTGGGAAAGCCTAGCACAGAAAGAGCTTTGTGACCATTAATAAGCTGAATGTACCCCTCTTACTCACAGCAAGGTGACTACTGCCTAAAGAACAGGCTAACGGTATGAAAAGACTGACAGAATAAACAGACCCAATGTGTCCCTGGACGAGAGCCAAGTTCCTAGTCCAGGTGTTGTTTTTTTTAAAAAAGATATCTGTGCTCCCCATGAAAGGCAATTCAGGGCTGCAGGGCTGTTGCCAGCTGTGCCATTGCATTTCCTCAGCTTCATCCCCGCTACAGCTCTTGTCTGTAACAGGGCACCACTGCAAAGAGCCACATCGGCTAACAGCATGCTAAAATGGCTCTGCAGCACTCTACAGCCTTGCAAAAACAGTGTCAGGTTGGCTGATAATGGTACAGAAACATGCTTACATTTCCAATTTAGAACAAAATTCTGCTGTCAACATTTAATAGTGCCAAATCCTAACAGTCACTGTTGCAATGAGCAACACATTATAAAACCTGAACACTTATTACAATTATTTTCTGGAAAGATTTGTTATCACATTCTTCTGAGATCGGTACTGCTACAGTCTCCCTTATACTTCTTCAGATTTACCTGTGAAGGCAGGAGACAGTCACGTAACCTCTGAGATGCTGAGACCTTCCCAATATTGCCTTGTGTTCCTTATGTGTTGGCTTGCACCAGACTGACTCAGTCTCACACAGGCAGAGCTAACCCACTGTTGACTTCTGCAGACTTTTGCTGCTGGAGGAAAAGGCAATTCCTACGCTCCCTGAGCTTTAAAAGTCCTGAACTCTGAACTCAAAGAGAGACTTAGAGCTGCTTTTCAGAATCTCCCATGCTTTTCTACTTCTCCCATCACCTGTTCAGTAAAATAAACCTCTGTTTCTTTCTGAGACTAAGCACAAAGAGAGCTGTAAAATGCCAAAACATTAGAAGTCTTTGGACTATGAGAACAAAGGAAGAAGCTGCCAAAATATGCTTTGTTCTGCCTATATTCGAAGGACGTCTGATCTGCAGGTCCAATAAGAAAGAAAAGGTATTGTTTTAGCTGCCAGGGTACTTTAGCCATTTAAAATTTATGTTTAGGGGTAGCTGAAAACAAAACTCTGCTGTGAAATGAAAAAAAAAATCAGTATTTTGTTTAAGTGTCCAAAGATGCTCTTAATGTTTCTACTTTTTGCTTTTCCAACACTCTGAATTGTTCTGCCAATTTGACTAGAACTTGCAAATGATTTCAGTCAATTCTCAAATGGCTTTTTTGTTTATTTGTTTGTTTGGTTGGTTGTTTGCAAACAACGTGGCTTCTTTTTATTCTTGAAGAAGGAGGTGGAATGGTGGTGCTTCCTTGCGAGACCTCATTCCCTGCACATGTACGGGCACACAGTGCTGCGCGTGATCCTTTGGAGAGGGAGACAGGGCTAATACTTCCTTCAGCCTCAGAAAGAGAGAGCAGAATACTAATAAGCTGCCAGGACATCCTTTCCCTGTCTCTCTCACTTTCTGTAACCCATGGGGACGTACACAAACTTGAGTGTCAGGGAGAAAATGTCTTTCCTTTTTCACTCTAAGCAACTGCATTTGTTATAGGTAAGTCTATCATAAGCCATCCCTGTATTTTTAGAGCACAGTGAGAATTAGTTGGGTATTTCTAGCTCCAAAACATTGGATTAGGCAGGCTACAAGTTCAACTGAATGCAACCCCCCTGCCACAGCCCTTAGTAATGACCTTGGCAAGTCGTGCTTGCCTCTGACAGTGTTACAGAAAAGAACTGCAGACTTTTTTCCCTTTTATGTAGCATGCATACACTTTTAATTTCCCAAAGAGTCCAGTTCCCATGTGGAATTATACATCGCTGCTGCCAAGGACCTCCATCCACCTCAGCTGGGGTAAGCAGAGCTGCTCATGACCAGGGACTGACAGCAAACTGTCTGGAACCCTGGCAGACCCTCTTTTCTCATGCAAAACAGCAGATGTGAGGGTGACAAGGCACTTCAATCTGACAGCCCTGGACTTTTGAATAACCATTTTGTTCTGGTTTTTTTGGGGGATTGGGGGAGTACATGAGGCTCATTTTCTTTTCTGGAACTGGATACTTCCTTTTTTCTCCTGCTTGAATCCTCGAGGGCTGTTCCCAATGGTCTAGGAGGTCAGCAGTTTGGTTCAAACCATATATCTTCTACCAGATCATGTGGCTTTGGGGAGGGTGAGGATGTTTTCTGCTTCACTCTGTCAAGCTGTCTCCTTCTTCACATCACTGGAGTCAGTTTGTAGGGCTGGGCAGGATGCATGTGTTATGTTAGAGAAGCTGGAGCAGAAGTGCCCTGGTACATACCCACGACATGGGGTCAGGCCCGTGCTATATTCCCCTTGAGGTATGTTACATCAACACCTTGGTTTTTCTTCTCACCTTGATGACAGGCTCCAAAATGCAGCTATTTGCAAGGACTGATGGAGAAAATGAGTGCTGAGGTAAACATACCTGTCTGGTATGGTCACAGAGGGAGATGTGTATTCAGTAGCAGAGGTAGCTGTTGCAGAGGGAGGATAAAATGCTGTTTAATTTCATGTATGTGTTTGTAATACAGTCATTAAACAAGAACATTGTAAGAATGGGTTTAGGTTTTCATCTAAAGGCTACAACTGTAGCAATTAAATTAAAAAAAGAAGAAGAAAAAGCAAATGCCGATGAACAATAAGAATAATATGGGAGTCATAACAATTCAAAAGTTATTTAACTTGCATAACTCCCAAATGAAGACCCAATAAAGCTGTTCAGACACAGTTCCGGAACTATAGCTACTGTAAGAATACAGGTTATTGAAATAAAATGCATTGTTAAAGCATCAGTTTTAGGATTATAGCATTTTCATAGGATACACTTAGAACAGAATTCTTTTGCTGTCATCTGAGATGCTTGAATATCAGCCTTGGGTCTGATTTCCATTATGCACATTGAAATCAGCCACAGGGGTTGCGTGGCCCAGAATGGAAAAGACCTGTAATTTTTACTTTTTTTAATGTTTGCAAGACTTCCTAGATTAATGAATCTGCCTTTAAGTAGCCTTGAGACACACAAAACAGAGCATCCCTGTTGATGTGGGTGAAACATTTGGTCTTGATTACCCGTAAATAATTTAAGTGCTGAAAAGTTTGGTGATGCTGAGTAGGCCTAAGGCACTTTATTATCTAACAAGATATCCTAGGGAACTTCAATAGTGTTTTCTGCCTCATTAGGACAGAAATACCAGTTTTCTCCTATTTCAGCAAACGCCTCCTCAGCAAACAATAAAATGTGCAAGATGGAAGTTAAAGGCTGGTTAATGGTCCCTTGACATGGCGATACTCAAGTAAAAAACAGTAAAACCAGCATATGCTGTGTACACAGAAAAGACATTTCAGCCTAGAAGTTAATATTTTAAAGAAAAAATGCAGAAGGCCATGAAGAGCTCTGTTTCTCCATGGATGACTACTACAAAGTTTTGCTCATCATCCATTTCTGTTTCTTGCCTAGTTTCTACTACTGTATTTCCTATCATTAAAGGAAAAGTGAGGTGTTGTGAATAAAGTTAACTAGTAGCTTTTCTTGAGCTGTATATGGAGCACCTACTTGACTGCCTGTCCACATACCAGCTGTGTGAGAGGGTTTTCAACCAGGTACATGATGATTTATGAGTTTCATTCCACTTATTACTAATTACAATTCTTTATTATGGCTGGCTATGGGTCTTAGAAAGTGCTTTTTTATCAAAGGACTGTGTGACGGATAAACAGATTTTGTAAAGGAAAGCCACTTTTGATTTTTTGGTTTTGTAATATATTGAAGGAATCTAAGATTTTTTCTCAAAAACGATGGACAGAAGGCCTTGAGCTTCCAGCCTCTAGGCTGCTGGAGAGCTGGCTGTCAGGGACGGTGTCTATTTATTGCCCTCTGCTGGTATCATCCCTAAATTTGATATTTCAATCCCAGCTTCTCTACCATTTGTCTTGTCATTTATTTGCAATTCGCAGGCAGTGCAAATGGCATTTTAGAGGACAGACAGATTTGAAGATTGTTACTGTTAGGATGAAATGTCATGCACTTAATTGTCAAGAAGTGAGGATGTTCACAAATGAAGTGCTGAGAAGCTGAATCGCTTAGGCTATTTCTTTAAAAGGGTCTTCAAACATGAAAAAGAATATGAAAACATCTCTACAGAAATAGACCCTTGAGAAGGGGAATCACCCTTTGAGGAAACTGAAGGAACTCCTGCTTTTTTTTAATAGAAAGCTCGAAGCACTAAAACTGAAATCAAGGTTCTCTATTGCTTAAGTATTTATTGCTTCACTACAACATAAAAAGAATGTTTTAGATAAGAAAATTGAATAACTTAGCAAATGAGACTGAAAATGTAACATTTCATTTATCATTTGTGCAGATAATGTCTCTGTTCTTTTTTACATCATATAACAAGTGATTAAGCCCTTTTGGTGAGAAACTATATCCTTTGTTTTTAACAATAAATGTACTCAGCCATAGTAATAATGCCCACAGATGTGGTGCTGCTTGATTGCTGGCAATGTAAAAAAAACCAAAAAAATTTTATTTGTGGGGTATTTCTGTTCCTAAAACAAGAAGCACTGGCTTAAATAGTGATGGTTTCTGGGAAGTCTCAGGGCATGCAATCTATCTAGGTCCCCTCTGGCTTATGATCTAATAATCCAACTGCATGTCTGATCTCCTGGTCCCTCTTTCCCGTACTTTCCCTTCTCTTCATCTGTCTTCTTCACCCATTCCTTTTCCTCTTCCTCCTTTCTTCTTGCTTAGCTCCTGTCTTCATCCTGTCCCTGCCACTTCTACACTTGTTATGTTCAAAGATTTAAAAGCACCAATTCTTCACTTAACCTTATTTAATGTATAAAACCATTTCTAGATTGTCACCTGAAAAAATTATAGTAAGCACAAAATGTTGTACTGATTAAAGCACACTCTTGAAAGACAGTAAGCCTGGATAAGATATCAATAGCAGCAAACCAATTGCTTCCTTTAGGAATTTGTTCCAATGTTTTCACTTGCTTTCTCAATACCTTTGCCTAAATTTTATTTGAATCCAGCTTCCTCAGATGTTGCTACATTATACCACTGAATCTTTTTCTCAAGGATCAAAGACTGCTTTAGTACCTAGCATTTTCCTCTTGTGAAAGTACTCACAGAAATCACACCACCCATGAACTTGCTTTTAGATAAGATAAATAGGCTGAAAGACTTAAGCTTCTCATTATACCATGCACGTTTTCTCCAGACCCTCAGAACTTGTGTCTTTTCCTTTCTTTCCTGTTTTCCAGCGTCTCTCACTATATCTTCTTGCTCCCAAAAGTCTCCCTGCTGGGAGACAAAAACAAGAGGAAAATTCTGTTTGTGCTACTGGATGAAATGAAGACGACTGCTTCTCTGATCCCAAGACAATTCCAGCTGCTCACAGCTGGAACACACTTGGGCTGGACAGCTTTCAGGGGACAGAGTTGAAAAGCCTTCAGCATTTGCAGATTTATACTAACATAAATGTTGTAACTCAGCATATGTGAGTGATTTTTCAGACAAAGAAAAAGGTATACCTCCAAACCTAGGATGAGTACTCTGCTTTTGAAAAAAAAGCCAAATTCCTTCTCCAAAGCAGGAAGATGCCTGCTGACACTGCTGAAATTGCTTGTAAAACTGTTCCAACTTAGTAGAGCAACCTGTTCTCTTCTAATTTCAGTTCTGAACATGGCCAGACCACTTTTACTGAAACTTTCTTCTCCCTGGGGTCTCCACTCTGCTCCCCCCCCAAAAAAAACCCCAAGCCTATAAATCTAATCGCCCTAAGAACATTTAGCAGGTACACTGTTATATGTAAAGAGCAGGTGTGTAACAACATAACATCCATGGCAGTCATAAAGCTGCAACAGGCCTTGGATTTTGCACTATCCATTACCCTTTTCCTAGAATTACTCTTCCATCAAGTTTCTACATGTCTCATTTTATTTTGGTACTGAACATCTCAATATTAGTCAATGGAGTTAAGGTAGTGTATTTAATGTTCATTTTCCAACGATATTTGGAACTTCATTAAAAAACAGCTTGTATTTCTTTAAATACAAGCCCCAGTTTACTTGATATATCTGTGCACATGTTCTGCATTTTAGTATACTGGCTATAAAGTCCAATTTGAACTAACATTATATTACATGACTGTCACTCATGATTATGCAGTCCTCTTTGCCCCTTGCTTTTCACAAGCATTAATATCTCTAGAACTGTACAGAGAAAGGAAGCCCTGAAATACCTTTGCTGGTTTTCCGTACATTTCTAAAAGTCTTGCAAAAGGAGGTATGAATATTTATTATAATTATATATTTAAATGGCTCTTATAACATCTTTATCCATAAATGAATACTGCATAGCACAGCATGAATAAGGAATTGCTGCGTATACTGGAATTTCTGTATGACTTCCTTTGCTGTTCTAAAGCTCCCCTTTTGCTTTGCCATGGAAGAGAGTTATTGTGATCTGCAAGCAGCTGGCTCACTTCACACCACAGAGGAATACATCAGTGCTGACTAGCAAAGCAGAAGATGGACTGTGCTGTATAAGGAAGGCTGGAATTGAGGTAGGCCATGTTAAATTAATGGGTAAAGCTTTCAGAAATACCATTTTATACATGAAGCTCTGCTACTTTCACAAGTTGCCCAAAGCAAAACTCCTTAGTTGAATTATTCACTGAGGGCAGAGCGAATTCTTTTCTCCTCTGAGAAATGATTTTCTAACTTGTGTCAAGGATGTATATTCTTCAGACACGGAACTCTCCTCCAAGCTGGATGAGGTTGTATTGATGCTCTGCAGCCACTGCATTTCCTGGTAAATCTTGCCAGGACAATCTTGACAGTGTGAGGCCAACTGATTTTCCAGCTGCCATTCTCTTGGCTGATCTGCATTTGCTAGGAGACACCAGATTTGCACAACTTGTCATCAGGTTTTTTCCCAGACTGCTGCCAGATATAGCATCATTCATGCTTATTAAACTCTGTGAACCAAACAAACTCAAACAGGAGGCAGGTGCCAACCTCTCCCCAGAGCATCAGGTAGTGCTAAAAGCAAGTAAGGTAGACACCCAGTGACAGAGGTTGAAAAAGATTCGAGGCACCCAGCATGTGCTGGATGTAAGCTGTAACCTGAATGAAAAATAACCATAGTCACACTTTTCCTTTTTAGTGCTTATCATACTGACACTTCTAGTTTTCAGGAAACCTCCAGGAATTCTGCTGGTCAACCTGACTTCTTGCAAGTGTCATGGAGCAAAACTGTTCAAAAAGTCTGTGCTTTTCACAGCAGCAGGATATCCCCAACTGGACAGTCCCTGGTACCTTACTCCTGTTGGGGCTTGGTTCCTTGAGTGCACCTTGCCCAGAGCTCTGCAGGGCACAAAACTTCCCTGTGTGAAGTCAAGACTGGCGGCAGGATTTGGCAGGGGATGGTGACTGCATCCTTCCCCCAGGAGCAGCAGCATTTCCTGGCTGCAGGATCAGGCACTCCTGACTTCCTGCTCTTGTGAAGCTCCTGCTCGGGTCCACCCCAACCTCCTTTTCTTACAAAACAGGACTTTGCACCTCCAGGAAGGTGCTGTTCTGCAGCAGTTTTGCCAGCAGGCAGTAGTTTCAGTGCTTAGACAGACCTCCAGTGCCCCAGATACCTCTGCCCAGCCACTGAAGCTGAGCTTCTATTGGCCAATTACAAAATATAAGTAGAACTCTTAAAATCAATAAAAGGTAAAGGGGTAAAAGGCACATGCTAGAAAAGCTGGTTATATACATTTGAGTTCCAAGTCTGTCACCCCCATCATTAATCTGTCACCTGTAGTCTTGGCAATGCATTACCACGAGCCAGAGATTGTGGATATAATCAGGTATCAGCACCATGAATCTTTTCTTCCAGCACAGGGTTTTTAAAGCTCCATAGCAATCCCGAAAATTATATGAAAAGCAAGAAGACTCTTTAAGCTAGAAAAAAATCTGCTTGGTAATGACTGCAACATCAGTGCATGTGCAGAGGAGCTGCCAGGACTCGGATGTGTCCCACTTAAAGCCTTTGTAGCTTGAACATCAGAACCCAATTCCAGGTGAGGGGAGCGGAAGGTGGGTCTCTCTGCTCAGGAGGGAAGATCCACAAATGATCACAGGCAAATGGGATAGAAGAGCTCGGTGACACTGAAGTTGTGCCGAAAAACTGAAGAAAAGGTGGGAAGGGCACACTGCAGACTGACAAGGCAGGTAGGGAGAAGACTGTATGTTGGGAAAAAAAGAGAAAATACAGCCATAAAGGATCCTCCTCAGTGTGGGGGGACTAGACTGTCAGGCCCTCCTGGTATCTCAGATGTGGGAGCAGCTCTAATTCCTAAACATCATGGAGAATTGCACTTCATAGATTTTTTTCCTCTTTCTTTTACATGTTTCTAATTCCAATTTCTGTAAGCAAATGACATAATTTTTGTTTTTAGGATAAACTTGCTGTTTTGTTCTCAAGTCTCTGTGTTCTCAAGACTAAGTCCCTCCTGACAGACATTAGGCAGTGACCAGCCAGTAAGCCACAGCTTCAGGAACCCCACATGATATGAAGGGAGTTATATGAACAAAAAGAAACCTTCATTCTGTTTCTTAGGGTAAGAGGCAGACATGCAAAGATTGCAAACGTATCTACAAACAAGTGGAGCTCTAATTAGCATTGCTGCCACTTCTAGTGGGACTTCTAGACAAACACCATTTGGTATATAGCCCTTTATTTCTACAACCTTTCTAGAAAACCCTTCACTTATGTCATTTTTTATATCATTCCTATTTTGTCTCCAGCTATGCTGGCAAGATGCAAGTTTGTCTGATTTTCTGAAAGTTGATGGAGAAATATTTCAATCCTGATTTCCACATCACACAGATTTAATAAGCAAACAATAATTTAAAAGAAAATAAGTAGCTTCAGTCAACTAGGCAAATTCATCACAGTAACAGACAGCTTTTTTACCTCAGTTCATAATTATAGAGTATAGAATCTTCTATTAGGAGATATTTTAATACAAATGGACCTTATGCCTTCAATAGTCTCACCGAGTAAGACATAAAGATGCCATGCAGAAGGTGCTCATTGAGAAACAATAAGTATTTCCTGAGGTCTCTCTGTTAACCTCTCAGGCTTCATCCAGGATTTTGGAAGCATATGGAAAAGCCCTAAAGAAAAACTGTTCAGACTTGGCAAGCTTTCCTCAACTGCAGCCTGTGAAAGAACCTATTAGGGAATTTAATGATGGACTACAAGAGTTCATCAGCCACAAATTGTATCAGTCCAAAAGCTGGCAGAGGTTCCAGTTAATGCATTAAAATACTTCTGCCCTCATGAATGGATCATGGGGCCATGGCATAGACAAATAATGAGCAATATAATATCTACTCTTACTGACCAACCTTTGCACAGCTATTGAGTTTCAAGCGTCAGCTGTCAGCAGTGTTTATATTTTTCCTAAATTGACTGACTCGACCTCAAAAACCCTACTAATTGGGCTAAATAAGGGAAGGGAGGCTGATGTGGGGAAGTTGTGCTGGAAGTAGGTTGCAGCTTCTTGTCAGGCTGATAGGAAAATGCTGTTTCCACAAACTCTCAGCAACACTAACGTGATGTCCACCTTTTCCCAGTGTTGGGCTGTTCTCTCCCGTGCCCCACAGCAGCGCACTGTGCTCTTGGTTGTGCCAAACAAGAAGTCCAGCTCCAGGCAAAATATAAACTTTCTTCTCATTCTTGACTCAGGTTGTTTTAGTGACCCAGCCCCAACAAAGACCTTGGTTGGCAGAGCTGGAGGAAACAAACACGGGGACAGCAAAGGGTGGGGTGAGCAGGCAGCAGGCTGAAGGGGTGGCACTCTTCAACAAGGTTTTGTTGAAGGTAACGTGGGTCGATAGGAGCAGGTCTTTGGAATCAACCAGTTATGCTGAGGATCTGATGCATATGCTATATCCATTCTACACAGGGTGTATACCCAGCTCTAGTCCAGCACACTTTGTTGTCTTATCCAACTGTCTTATGATGGGAACTCCACCTCTCCCATCCAGGCATTGAGTGGGGTCCATAAACAGTGGGTGGGAGGTAGGAGGATGCATCTGTATGCCCTCCATCTCAAGGGCAAGAGTGTAACTCACTCTCTCCACTAACAGCAGGTGGGGGAAATGTATTCTTGCACTATAGTCTTTGCTTGTCCTATTACTTTTAGATAGTTTAGGTATCCACATAGCCTATTCAGTTCAGTCACTGACAAGACCGCAGAAAGAAAAAGGCCCCAGTACAGATTTGGGGACTGGATTCCACAGCTGCTGGTTGCATAAAAAGCCTGAGGACAGGTGTATGGCGTAATTAGTTAGCAGCCCCTTTTTTTTTTTTTTTTTTTTGCATAGGACACATAAATGACAAAAAATAAACTAAAATGCCTTTTTGTTTTTTTGTAAAAAGGCATGGAAGAGCAGGGTGATTTGACTTTCATGGTCACATTTTGGACACTGTGTAATTCCTATGCTGCAGCTATGCGGGAGCTTCTACAGCATTACCAAGCTAATTTACTGAGATTACCATTTTTACAATGGATGACTGGTGAATTAATGAAGATGACGCATTTAATTTATGTGCTTGACAGGAATATACTATTTAAGCCTATTTAAAACTAGAAAAGGAGCCTGAGACTTTCGCTACCTCAGTTTTAGTTCATGGCTTATGGTAAGAAATAAATTTTACTGTTCAATTATTTACAATCCTAATGGTGTTGCTTTCCTTTAATTGCTGAATGTAGATAATATTTTATTTATAGATAAATATATATTAAGTTTATTCAGGAGTTAGGGGAGAGCAATAATTAAATACACGGAAAATATCTGAATAACTGCAAATTAAAGAAATTAATATTAACTGAAGAGATAAAATTATGTTTATATTAGTAGAAAAATTATCTCCTATTTGTAACTAAGTTCTGCCAGTAATATATTACTGCTGTCCTCATATTTTGCACTATGAAATTAACTTGTCACTTCTGCGGTGATTCTTTATGCAAGACGTATTAAGGTCATGTCAAAATTTCTAAGTAATCAAAAGTATTTTACAAAGGCAATGAGTAAATGTTAGAAACTAAAAAAGAATCTAACTACAAGTTTCCTTTATAAGCGATGTTTTTAGACACTGAATCCAAGCATATTGGAGCCTGTTAAATATTAACAGCCAAGTGCTACAACAGGACTATCTTAGGCTGTGAGCAGGTACGGCAAAAGGCAAGCCCTTCTTGCTGGGTCTGAGTATAACTGACCATGCAGTATTTTTCAGTGCCTCTGAGGTGAAAGCAGGAAAGCGGATGCCTATTTTTTATTCCAAGTGGACAGATTTTATTTTTTTTTAATCAGAGCATAAAGTAAGCTGAAATAGGAGGAATTTTTCCCTTTTTGAGTACTGTGTCCAATTTTGTATTTTTTGAGTATTGTGTCCAGTTTTGGTCCCTGTTATATAAAAAAGATGCAGACAGGTTGGAAAGGGTCCAGAGAAGGGCCACAAGGATGATCAGCAGACTGGAAGAGCTGCCATATGAAGAAAGGCTGAGAAAATTGGACCTGTTCAGCCTTGGGAAAGAGAAGGCTTAGGAGGGACCTTATCACTACGCACCAGTACATAAAGGGTGGCTACCAAGAAGATGGAGACTCCCTTTTCACAAGGAGTCACATGGAAAAGACAAGGAGTAATGGACACAAGTTGCTTCTGGAGAGATTCTGATTGAACTCCAGAAGAAATATTTTACCATGAGATCAATCAGACACTGGAACAATCTCCAGGGGAAGTGGTGAATTCCCCTACACTGGTCAGTTTTAAGAGTCAGCTTGACAGGGGGCTGACTCAACTCATTTAAACTGTACTTCTACCTTGAGAGGTTGGACTGGATGATCCTTGTGGTCCCTTCTAATCTGGTATTCTATGATTCTATGATTCCCGATCTTAACACTGTTACCCCATTTGGCAGATACAAAACTTTGTAGATAAAAATTACTGAATAAATTTTTAAATAAACTTTTTTATTTTACTTGGCCAAAAAAAAATCTTAAAACTAGTTTGTGATGGCTATTTACCCAGGAAATCTAACTAGCAGGAACAAGAAGTAGTTTCTAGCATATGGGAGGCTGGTGATGGCCTTGTGAGTTTTCAATTAATCTTTGTCTGCTGTTTTGATCTTTCCAGTAGTGTCATTTCAGACAGAGTTACTGAGATGCTGCAGCAGGGTCTTGTTATTATTATCCATGCTGTTGCAAAATAATCCTGACCAGCTTCTACAAACTAAACTGTAACCCAGGTTGGATCCAGTAGAAGTTCAGTAACTATACTCAGGTTATTTTGCCAGAGAAATTCCCCTTAGCAGCTGTGGTTGGTGCCTGAGTGCAAGAGGCTGCTGGTTCTCCAGGCTACTGTGTCCAGCTGGCACTCAGATTTAAGTATTTCTCTCCATTCTTGGACTGCTAAAAGCTTTCTAGGTGACTAAATACGGGTCACATAAGTTTTCATAAATCATAGAATCATAGAATGGTTTGAATTGGAAGAGACCTTAAAGATCATCCGGCCCACCCCCCCTGCCATGGGCAGGGACACCTCCCACCAGACCAGGCTGCTCAAAGCCCTGTCCAACCTGGCCTTGAACACTTCCAGGGAGGGGGCATCCACAACTTCTCTGGGCAACCTGTGCCAGTGTCTCACCTCCCTCACAGTAAAGAATTTCTTCCTGATAGCAATACCGAAGTTTAAACTCGCAGTCAGCGAAGGATTATTGTGATCCAGAGATAAATAGAAACTTACACTTCAGCAGAAACATCTGAGGAGCTTGACCTGTTAGATAGACCACCTGAGACTAAGGTATGCCGAACACTTTGGGCGACCAGCCAAAGGTGGACAAAGGATGTCAGAGCAGGAGATGAGCTCCAGGGCTGACCTGGGGACAAACATCCTGCTGAAGGCAAGTCTGACTTTGGAGAGACTTTTCAGCCATCCAGTTGGAGGTATATCCATGTATCTCTGTCAGCTGAGAGAATAGACTGCCTCTCACAGAAACCAATGAGTCAGGAAAGGGCTTGGTGATCACTGTAACACAGAAAAATCACTATATAAAAAGGAATATCAGGCTAGGGCTGGAAAGTCATCTTGCCTCCATATGCAACGATTGTAAGTCTGCTGCTGGAATAGTGTGCTGCCAGGGAAGATGTCAGAGAGGAGCAATTCAAATGAAGGACACAGAAAATGATCCAGAATGGGGAGGGGACTCTTGGCATGCAGAGGGATTGAGTTAGTCATCTTGTTCAAGAAAGGGTGAGAGGTCCTACAGTCATTTTAGATAGGTATTTAGACATGAAGGAATGCTGGCTTGGGAGTTACTTTTACAGGCATGAATTAATGGCAAAGTGGGAGGAGGACATTAAGGGGGTTGTAGTCTACTATCGGCACTGACGGACTGTGCATCTGCTTTGTTAATGACACAGGAGCAACACCTACAGATTCCCTCTTCCTCCCCCGGAAAGCCGCACTGTTCCTCTAGCCCCAGCTCTCCCATCCTGCAGACAGCAGCTCACCAAGATTCAGTAGCTAGGAGCTGAACTCTGCCAGATAAACTCAGCCTTGAAATAGGACACAATTTCCTTGAAGTAAGGAAATTAACAGCTGGAATGATTTACCAGGGGAATTGCAGAGGCTCTTAAAATGAAATTAAGTGTCTTCCTAAACTGGCTGTCATCCAGTCACAGAGAACAGCTCTATGTCCTGTTTATACAGAAGACATGAACACAGGGGTTCCTTTCACCTCTACAAACTCTGAAAGATGCACCTGATGTTTTAGAGATACTTTGATTCCTGATCATGCTGACTTCGCAGCAGTGTGTGTTCCTGACCTGACCCAAGACAGGATGCGATGCTGCTCTATTTGCTACTTGTCAAATTTGGCAGACACAGGGAGGAGGGAAATGAAGCACTTGCAAAAAAAGAATAAAAATGTCTTTTCCTCCATTTTTTTCCTAATGTCAAGCAGTGTAACAGCTGATTTAAAAACAAAACAAAATAAAACAGGGGCACAAGAGAAAAGAACCAACACCCAGTACAAAATTTCACAACTGTTTGGGCAAATTTTCAAAATAAATGCGTGGATGTAGAGAAATTCTACCTTTGCAGGCAGAAATACCCTTAAAGAATCAGGTCACTCGGATCCAAATAACTAGCTCTGGCAGTTTGCATTTTGTTCAGCTCCACTCCTTTTGGCGCAGCACATCTGAACAAAGCCCCCCAGTGCTTAGTGGCTGTGCCTCGGCTGACACAGATGAGGGTGCCCCTGGGAGGAATGGAAAGGCCATCATGCCCTCTGCTTCCTTCTCTGATCCCGATGCCTGCTGGCTATGAAACGGTGCCACATCACTTCTGCTTTATACAAGCGCTGGCCAAGACTTAATGTGCATTCACAGCAAGCTGTATTTCTTGGGCATGCCAGCTGCAATGCAGAGTAAAAGGAAAGGCAAACAGGCACTTAAATGGGCTTGGAAGCCCTCGTTGAGATGCAGTGAGAATAAAAGCCTCTTTGCTGCCAAGAAAAAGAAATCAATTGGCAGTGGCACAGAGTCTCTTTTTTTACTGTATCTCCTGCTTACACCTGCACCTTTACTCTCTTATGCGGCAGCACAGGTCGTCTGGAGCTACTGCATGGCTGGCCTGGTAGAGCTCCCCACTCCTCTCTTCTCGTAATTCACCTTGATCACACAGAGCACAGAGGCAGATAGAGCACAGAGATGGCAACACCTCCCTGCAGCTCTCTGCTCAGCCAGGGTGCGAGGCCGGGTGCCAACTGGTCCAGTGGCACCACCAGGACAAAGCTGCAGGTCCCCCTACCTGTAGGTGGGTTTTGGCCAGAAATTTCCCATCAGTGAGCCTTTGCTTTCCTCCTCTCCCTTGTCTTGCAAGCTCCTCAGACCTGGGGCATTTTTCTTTTGCTGGGCAATGTACAGTATTATGTCAAATAACAAATAAATAACCTGTAACAGTCAGTGCTGCTCCATTCCTCTCCCAGCTGCATATGTAGCACCTCTTTTACTTATTGCTCCTCCATTCTAGCCAATCCAAGCAGGTTCCTGAGCACAGGACCACAAATGTCTACTCTAAACTGCTCCCTGACCCCCATTTTGGCTGAGCTAGCGCACCCCCAGAGCAGCTTCCAGGCACAGCCTGGCAGTGAAGGCAGCAGGGTGGCCATCACTAGCAGGCAGCATGCCTACAGCTGCCACCATCTGGAAGCCAGATGGTGAACTGGCACGGACACGGGCTGTCCCACAGTGGTCGGTCCTGATGCTCATGGGAGCTTCTGGGCATGTCTCATTTATGAGTATAGACACATGGACAGGGCCAGCATGCCCGTGGGTTCCTATGGCACCGACACAGCCAGTATCTGTATGCAGATGGGACATAGCTGTACCTAGAGAGTGGGTCCAACACTGTTTTTTTAAAACCAAGCTGGACTGAACTCGTAGCCCAGAAGGAGTGGGAGGTAAAGCAGCTTCATATTCATTTTACTGCTTTCATTCCTCAGCTGTTCCAGAGACTGGAGTTGTCTCTGACATAATTAGGGCTCAGCCTGTAACATGCCCTGTAGCAGAGCTCATAGCACAGTCCCTGTGAAGAAGCCTTGATGGCAGTTACCCTCTATTGCTAAAATATTTCTGCAATCATACCCTTGGCTTTTCCTTCATTTACTGAAGAGACTGGAATAAGAGAGTGGATCTTTATGTTGCACAGAAATTACTAGAGAATTGGGAATAAGCATATAAAAAGCAATAGGTTGTCATCTTAACTTCATGTGTAATTCTTGAATAACCAACTGGACAAAAATCTACTTTTAAGTGCTCCCAAATTCTATAAGCTTTGCACTCCAGGCAGATTTTGCATTTTGGTATTCTTATTACTCAGCTTTATATCTGAGGTTGAGAAGCGAGGAAATTTGGAAAACATGAGTTAGTCCTAACAGCTATTTATATCACCCTAAATTACAGAAAACAACCCTTCCCTTGAATAATGCTTGCACCACCTTTTTCCAAACAGCTGCACAAAATCATTACCCTTTGAAAAATTAATATGTTTGCTTGACTTTGGAAAAAATAAATTGCACATATCAGCATATTGGTTTGATAACCTAAAAAATGATTATTATCTCCAAATGCCAATTTCTAGGTAATGATTAATCACAGACAATTTTACTTCTAAACTGTCCAGCTTTTACCGCAAAAGTCCATAGGTCTTAGTGAAGGACTTGGGTTTATAATGATATCTGAAAATGCTGGTTTAGTTATTTTGCATCCCCAAGCTGGAGGGATAATTGAACTAGTTTCTCAGAAAAGCAAGCTCAGGCTTGTGAGATGAAAATCTGACCACGAGATGGCATCTCATTCTCACAGTAACATTCAGTAATGGGAAGGAATATTTCTGAAAAGAAAATGAAGTGGTGATGGGCATTTCAGCAAACCAAAACCATTTCAGACAGGGCACTTGCTCATAGTGCTGCCCAGCATAGCACAGGACTGGAGTAACAAAACATGAAACAACGAACTCCATCTCATCCTCTCACTGCTCCCAAACTGTGTTTTCCTCCTCTCATGGGTCCTAACAAAAATTTTCACCTAATGCTTTTAAGTGCTGTAATTAAAAAAAAAAAGATAATCTGAATCCAACATGAATATAATGCAGGCACTTTCAGGATTTTAAAGGGAAGGTTGATCATTAAAACATATTTGAGAACCTTTTGGTTTTGAGTTACTCTAAAAGACAATCTGAGGCTGATTTTCTTGACAGAAAAAGACTTTGTCATTCTCAAGGACTGTGTTCTATAATTCTTCATTTCCAGTACATGCCTAATACCTATGGTATGTTTCCAGTTATCAAAGAGTGATGAGACACAAAATAAGGCTATGGACTCAGCTGAGAATTACTTTAATACTGTTCCAAAAGAAAAATGTGACTGACTCTGGAATTGATAGAGTATGAAAGGTAAATTTAAAAATATACACATTTTAGCTGACACTGCTGGCTAAAACAGAAGACTTTAGAAATTAAATGTCTATTATTTCTTTTGTGCTCTATTAAAAAGTACATTTCTGGTCTTCAAGTACTGTATTAAGGACCCAATACATGAGTGTGGATGCTTTCCAGGCTCATACATTTCCCTTCCCTGAGTAATGTTATGTCCCTCCGCACCAGCAGCAGAGCCCCAGGAACCCCAGTGCCGTGGGTGATGTACCCCCAGAGCAGAGGGAGAGGAGAGGCAGCAGGGCTCCAGACTGCTCCATGGCATCATCATCAGCGCATTCCCCACCATCTGCTTTCGGCTAGGGTTTAAACAGGAGCTGTGTGATGAGGGACGCGGTAGGGAAGAACCGGTTGCCTGCTGGCTGGAAGCTGCCTGAAATTTCCCTCTTGACCTGAGTCATGCCTCTCCTTGTGGAATCAGCCGTGGTTACAGGCAGCCCTGAGAGCAGAGTGGAGGCAAGCAGGTAGAAAGCAGATGTGCTGCAAGTCGGGTAGAGTGACCTGTCAAATCCTCCAAAACATCAGTCTATTTGGACAAGAGTATGTCTTGTAAATCACGGTTCTTCCGAAGGCTGTTCCTCTAAAGGCGCCTGTGTACATCAGTCCTTCTTCAGGCACGCTGCCCTACTTGCTGCCGCTGTTCTGCTTGCTCTGAAGTGAAATATCTTGTAAATGTTCTGTAAATCACAACCTAAGACAGGAAAAATGCTGCATCCGGCTGTAACAGCAGTGAGAGTTTTAGGAGTCAGGCTGCTGTCATCTGTTTTGCATTGACAGCACCTCTTCACGGAATTTGACGTGGGATCTGTAATGACCATGAGAGGTCATAAACCCACCACAATGGCTCATCAGGAAGACAGTTCCCCAGTAATATACCAAGACTTCAGCTCATCTGCTGAACCATGAATATTGACTGCTGCAGCACCTTTGTCTTATTGAAGGCTTTCACTAATGCATTGGACAAGTATCGTGCTGCAATTAGCATCTGAAATCTAAGAAACAAAAGCACAGCTCTCTTCAGCTGTGGCTTGGAGAAATGCCACACCAAAGTTTTCCCAAGCTCTGCCCCTTTTGTAGCCGCATAAGAGACTCCTTGTTCCAAAACATTAAGTGAATGATTGTGTGCTACTCCCATGTTTATTAGTGGGAAGCAACACTTTCCAAAGCCTTGTCTGTTCTCGAACTGAAAGAACTGTGCAATAATAAAAAAAAAATTAGAAGTGTTCAGAAAATATCAGGGAAAATGTAATTGAAATTGTCCTTTTCTTTCACACATTGAATTCTGCGTCATTTTTATCCAGCCTGTTTAAAAATGGCTCTGTTCTGTTTGCAGTGGGAAAACAATAGCATAGACAATTTATTCAGAACAATCACTTATTTGAGATCTGTTACAGTCAGAGAGCTTCAACAAAGCCTGTGTCATCAGAGAAGCTCATAAATGCTTTTACATATCTGCACTCACCTAATGTGACACTCCTGACACTCCATTGTCATCTGAATAGCTGCAAAAAAATATACTGTAGGACACACTTCAGAGCCAAAAGTATCTTGCAAGAACTTCCACAATTTAAAACACAGCATCAAGGGTTTTTTTTTTTTTATAAAATGTATGTACTGAGGATAATTATTATTTTGTTTCTACTACTGTGGCCAAATTTCAGCTTTTCTCCTCTGCACTGTTTTCAGCCAGGAGAGCTATTCTCCATCTTGTCCTGCACCAAACCCCTGATATTTGGAGAAAAGCCTACCTTGAATGCCACTGTGCTTGCAGAGCTCCCCAGACCTTAATACTACTCAGGTAGACATGACTGCTTTGCCTACATTCCAGAAGTCTGAGCTTCGGAAGTCAGAGAGGGAGCAAAACTGACCCAGATTTGAGATTTTTCCACATAGCCTTGAGACCAGCTCCTTCACTTACTAATATCTGAGAGCTGGGACTTCACAATAAAACTGTTTAGCCCTGAAGATTACTCCCACTTCTACATCTGTGACCAAATCTGGGAGCACACTTGAGTTCTGGTACCTGAACTAGGACAAGAACCAACTATGAACTGGCCTCTCTCCTCCACCCTGGCTACCACAGGCAGAATGATCAGATGAGAGCTACAATGCATCTGCAGGTTAGTACAGGTGCAGCTTCAGCTTAAGTAGCTTCAACTGCAGGTTTTCCCAGCATTTCAATAATATGAGTCCCTGTCCTAAATGATGTGACATACGTGGCATAAAATATACATAGGCTTCTCAGATTCCAAAATGAGTAGATCTTCACTAAGGTTATGCAAATAGTACAAAGATACAGATAAAATAATAAATGCAACATGAACTACCCCTCTCTTAGTATTCCTTCAAGTTGGAACTGGATCATCTAAGATACTCACACGAGTCCCTGAGTTCCCTTTCTGACCATTACGCTTCTTTTGCTATTGAAGGTCAGCATACCTCACATGGCAAATCTTGTGTTTAAAAGATGTTCCCATTCATCATACCTCCGACCAAAAGAGCCTTTCTGGCCCTTTCTCTCCCTCTACCCCAAAACTCCTCGCAGGCTTCATATAGTACAATCTGCTCTAGAGTTGTGACCAGCACACAGTGAACACTATGGTCAATGAGACCTCCTAGGGTCCAATGTAGCCATGATATCCAAGCCTTACCATGAATCAGAGTTAATTCAGATTTTCCAGTTATCATAGGGAAAGGAAGGGAAAAGAACCCATACAATGCACAGTCAGTATAACCTTGGTAATACTGCCTTTGTAGCTCCAGGTTTCACACTGGTATCACAAAATTACTGTCACAGATTATGGTGAAAATCTTGGAAGCCACAGGTCAGAAGACCATATTTCCTACCTACTTACGGCTGCAACCTCCATCATCCTGCCAACAAATAATTATTTATTTAATGGTGCTTCTTTTTCTAATCTGAAAAGCCATTTTTCCTTGCAGATGTTTTATCTAGATGCTTATTTCTACAGAGAGCTTGTGTTTTTCCTTCCTTATGCATCTATTCATTTGTGGTATAAGGCTTGCAAAGGTTTTAATATTTGTTCTGTTTCTACATGGTCCATAAGCACATTACTGTGACAATAAAAAATGTTCCAGTTCAGAATGTATATACCCTAGGGACACATCACAGACACAGATGTGGCTCAGAAATATGCCAGAGACTGTAACATTCACTATTTGGTTACCAAGAAAATTTTCTGCTCACAGTAGATCCTTCCAACCTTGGTTGCAAAATTTACTTGAAGAAAGGGTTTTAGGAGAGGCTACAAATGCTATGGTTCAGGAACAAAGAAGAAAATCAAAGCCTTGAACATTCATCTGGTTCCATGATGACTGGATCTAATAAATTAGTAAAATCAGTAATATCTGTTCTAAATGATATTAAGAAATCCTTATTAAGTGAGCATTGGTGGCATCATGGTACACAGAATACATACAATACATCTGCAAGATCAATTGGCCTTTAAACTTCTCTTTTCCCTGTGAAACAAAAAGGTAGCATCACGGTGCCAATAAAAGAAATAATGCTCCAATGTTGCCATTTCTATGTCATGTCCACCATATACCAGTAAGAAGACACAATGATGTCAAAAAACCACTTCAGAAGGAAATGAAGAGAACTTCCCTCTGTTTCACCTCCAGCTGCCCCTACTACAATGTGATTTCTGTGTTGAGACTGCAGTTTTCAACCCAAGGTGCAGGTGCTGCTCCAAAGTGGTGGTGAAGATGTCCTGTATGATGCTCAAGGGATGACAGTGGTAACAGCAAACGCTATGCAGCCTTCTGCACTCAGCCATGCAAAACAAGCTTGGGTCCAGCTGGACACCCCTGGATACAGATTGGAGTGATTTGACCACAAAGTCCAGCGCTCTCGTATCTGAAAGTGAGATATGAAGACATTCACATGAACCCCTGATTTAGCCTGTAAGTATCCAGACTGTACTTGCACAGTGCCCAGCACACTGGGCTTTGCAAGCTCTAGGGATCAGAAAATAATATTTGTTTTCTAGATAGGATTTAAATAAGCATTATATAACTATTATAGCAAATAAATAAATATGCATGAATGTGCCGGGTAGCTTCCTCAGCTCTAAATTAAAATGACCTAATAAAAATATCCAAATGTTTCAGTCAACTCACATTTTTATCTATCTGACTTAGAAGAGGATTATCGTGTGACCATATTATTTATGTATTTTTCAGGCATGATTAAGAAAACATAGTGATTGGAAAAGTATCCCAACTGGGACAGATAACATTTATGTGATATGTGGGCTGATTGGAGATTTAAAAGTGCTGTTTGTTATGCTACAGCCAGTTATGAAACAAATGATCTGGCTCCAACATAAACTGTTAAACTGAAAACATGCCAGGGGGAGACAGCTGTCAGTACATTAAAAAGACATTTTCTCAGACAACAAAGACTTAAACCAATCATTTTATAAACATATTTCTTTGCCCAACCAGATTTCTGTAACTCTAATGGTTCATCTGCTGCATGGAGAAAAAAAGTAAGTTTTTGCTCATATGATTTGTCAGGAATTTCTACTTGGGAAGAACAGATGGTGCTAAAAAATTGAACAAGGATAACAGCATTATCAGGCTTTCAACTACAAAATCCATTCTTTCTACACACATTTACAATGGAAGCAATGCATACCACAAACCTTTGACCGAGGCCAAACCACAGTTTGCATTTAAATGACACTGTTCCCACTGTGAAAGGATCACATTTTTGAGTCATTTTTTCCAAGTTTGTGACAAAGTGTTTGGATTATAAATTAAAGACATTGTCACACTTGCCAGTGATGTAAACTTTCATCTCTCTATTAAGTTGGTGGACATAGGGGTTTATGCAGCACAAGCATCTAAAGTCACACTTTCCAAACAATTTATGCCATGTTTCATGCTGACCCAAGTGACTGACTGGACAGGTCTTACGCTGGCCTTCCAGACAAAGCTTAGAGCACTGCATTTTTCCCAAAATCATTTTGTACTTTGGTAGCATCATTCAAACAATTATTCCTGGAACCCTCACTGTCTTAACTTCTTATTTGAAATATCACCTCCGCGAGCCTCAGCCACCTAGAGAAACCCGAGTTTCTCTGTCCTTCTGCACCTGCATATTCAATAGCCCAGAACATAAAAGTAGCACTGAAGTGTAAAAGCCTGAAATCCCAACCCTTTCATAAATAATAAAATAAAATAAATAATAAAATAAAATTCAGGACCAAGGTAGTCCATTACCTGGACTGCTGTGGGTAGGAGTCCCAAGAATCATGAGTACTGAAGAGACAAGAAATCTCAAGTTCACTCATTCAAGCTGGGGAATTTATGAGAAGGGAATGGGGTGGCTTTACAGCCCTGTTAATGTCTGTGCTGCCATGGATAATTTTGAGCTGACAAGCTATTGCTAGATAAAATATGTTCATTTGCTTTGCCTTTTACTCTTGTTCAGCGAGCCAAGTCTTGACAGAGCTGTTGTCTCTGTTTTTATGTGAATCTTATTTTACCTGTTACTTTTCTTAAAGGCACAACTCCTAGGGTTGTTCTGTCAAAATTATTTTTTTCTTCTTCTTGTTTGCTATTCTTCCCTTTTTACTTTCCCTTCTCCTCCTCCTTCTTCTCCTTCTTCCCTTCTTTCCTTCCTTTCTTCTGTCCTTCCCTCCTCTCTTCCCTCCTTCCTTCTCTCCTTCCTGTACCTAAAATCTTAGACCGCTGTAGAGGGAAAAATTAAAAATTACCTGTATGGATGCAAACGACCCAGAACCCAAACAGCAAGGAAAACGAACCCTCCAATGTATGTATTTCTAAATGGCATAATTTGGGACCAGGCTTCTGTGAGCTCTGAAAACATGGAACTGGTAATAAGGTCACCCACTAAGATTTAAAACCAGAGCTGTCTCTACAGCACAGTATTGAGAGTGGCAGGTGGCAGCCGTGCACAGATACAATCTGTTAAAGCAATAATAATGATTACTGCTCAGTGCTCCTCTCCAGAAGCAGCACCACTAATGAAAATGTGATCTGCTGTAACCTAAATATGTCATTACCAGCAACCTCTGAGGCAAGTCTAATGGCACCGGTTGCATACACCGCCAGCAAGGCCCACAGCTTCCACTTCCCAAGAGATGGTGAGGCACTGGCTTCATGCCGCAACATGGGGTAAAAAGAGGAACCCCACAACGCCTGCCTGTTGTATGGCAAATCTACCATTTTTTCTCACACACGGACCCTGCACATCTGGATCTGGCTCTGGAGGCATCTGCCCTGTGTGGGTGGGAGGACTGCTGTGCCTGCACCCAGGAAACGAGAGCTTTCGGAGCCCCAAATCTCATCCCAAACCCAAACCAGACATGGTCCCTTGGCACAGCAGCATCCTTCCCTGGTGTGCCTTCCCTGGACAGGTACTGTGCACCCCAGCTGAGCAGCATGATTCAGCATTCAGTGGAAGGTAAGTGTAGATGCTGCCAAAGTCTCCTCCAGTGTGGTGATGTCTAAACTGGAGAGTTATTCAAGGCTCTCAGCCAGTTTTTAGCCTGCACCCATCCATCATCCACTACTCAGTCTGGTGATTTCAGTCTGGTGCTGCTTTAAGGCCCAAAACTGACTTAGTGCCCATCTGTTTCTAGGACTGGGTGAATCTGCAGTGAGGGTGCAGGCAAGCCAGAGCACCGGTGGCCCTGCATTCCTGTCCCCAGCCCTGCCACCCCCTACTGCACGGGGGCTCCTACAGGTGACACAAGGGCAGGTCCCAGCACTAAGAGTGGAGCTCCATGCTCCACTACACACAAGCAGGTACAGAAACAATGAGCTGATGGAAGCATCAGTCATGCTGTGGCATGGAAATGGTCCCAAGTTGGGCTAATGTGTAAGCTCAGAGCCGCTCACCTCTGAGGGAGGACCTCAGCAAAATGTATAGTGAGCATGTACCATGTAAGCATTGCATATAAACTTGTACATCCTGGGCTTAAATAAAACTTGCTGTGCAACCTGCCAAGTTATATAGAAATAGTCTTTTAAAAGCACTCCTAATTAAGGAGATGCTCTCATAGAAGTTGTTTTGAGCATTTACTACATATAAATGAAAGATGGGAAAAGAAAACCACATTTTTCTTTCTCAGCTTCTTAATAGTCTTAATGTAATCAATTAAATCTGCACAAATTATACCCATTTCCAGTTCAGACTCCACCTGGTTTTTATGACGTTGCACCTCCACTGCGCACAGAATTTTCCCAACAAGGAACAAGCGAGTGTAGCAAGCGTAGAGCCCGTAACCCTTTCTCAGACACAAATGTGCTCACACACATGGACACACACAGTTTGGACTCTGATGCCAGGCAGGCTGTTACAGTGAAGTGATGGTGGTGGTACTCTCTTCTTGGGGTCATCTACAGTGACATTCTCCTTAAGTCATTACCCTGTTCCTTGCTCCAACAGGAGCCAGGAAGTCAGCTTCGTGGTAAATATTTACAGAGCAAGCATCTGTGCTTTCATTTTTAAATCACTGTTTGCTCATTATATTGCCCACCCCTCTTATGATGATATGATAGATGCTTTCTTCTGTCTGCACCTCAGCCTGGCTGCCTATGAAGATATAATCTTTCTTCTTGAATTTGTCAGTGAATTAGGTATCCAAGAGAGAGGAGGCAAGCTGAAGTAAATTGTGTCAGTGGGAGGTATACAAAAACTGTATATCCTGTATGACAACTCTAGATGTGATATTCCTAGGTATGAGGCCTTCTTTTTGGGAAATTCAGCTGAGACCCTCCATTTGTATTTAGTTTCCTTAGACAGTATTTTTTAACCAATATGTATCATAGGCATCCACTTGATTAGCCATCTTTGTCTGTCAGTCATCACCTCATCTTAACCAGCTTATGTGCTGCATGAAAATAAAAGGGTAATGTGGGAAAAAAGCAGACTACTTCAGTTTGTCTGCTAAACACACTCTCTTAAAAAGAGAGCTGTGAGATGAATTATACCTATCTAGCAGCTAAGGTAGCATCTGCATATGTAGTCTCTACCAGCTTTAATAACCAAGGTACATTTTGGACTCAGGAGAGGAAGAAATCTTCTGAAAATGATCTTTTTTTTGCACAGAACTATCACTCAAAGCAGGCACCCATGATGGAGAAACCACTGATCTCTAGTTTTGGACAACCATGCTGCTTTCCTAGTTTTGCATTTGCACCTATTTCCCTTTTTAGCTATTTAGCTGTGTGATGAATTGTAACGGGAGTTGTTCTGTGTAACGCAAGTCAGAGTGGGCTAAAGAAGGCGAGCTGCAACATAAATTGTGCTGTTTGTTGCAGCTTTTAAGTTGCTTGAACAACCATACTGATGAAATGTTGCTAACCATCTGCTACCAACATTTGCAAATAAATATAAACTAACGTAACAATTGCCCAGCTTGTTGCTCTGTTTCAGGCATGGGTCTCCTGCTTGGCTTTTTCTGGTGGATTTTTTTTTTTTAATCTACATGTAGGTTGTGCACAGACTTAATTTCTTCAGACTGTTTAGCTGCCTGGGGGTGATTTCACTATGCCGTTCTTTGGTACTCCTCCATGCAAATTATTCATGACTGAACAGAGAGGAAGGATGCCTAATTCTGATTATTCAGTGGCAAGGCAAGCTGTAAAACTGTAATTTCTTCATGGCAGACTGGGAAGAGAGATTAATTATAAGTTTTCTTTACATGAGTTCCTTTTGCAAATCTGAGCAAGTGGGACAAACTTGTTCTACTTACAGAAGGAAGAGATTTTATAGCATTTAGGAGTCCTACCCAAAGCTCAGCTGTGTTTGGCTCTACAGAAATAAGAGCCAAACTTTTAGAAGTTTAAATCTTTAGTTTTGGCCTTACATGAGGGCTGATGGTATTATATACACCAGTTCTGGAACACTTCTCGTTTCAGTGCATACCTCTTTCATTTCCACAACAGTTGCTTACTAGGAAAAATAGTTTTATGAAAATTGTACTAGAAATCAGCCATTGCGTACTTCTTCAAGCATCTACCACTATAGCTGTTAGTTGTTGACTGCTGCTATCACTTTGCAACGTAGTGCCCCAGAGGAATAAAAGCTGCTCAGTCTCAGGTCTGAATTCCTTTCTGACAGCTTTGTCTGTGCAACAAACACGCCTCTAAGATAAGAGTGCTAAAAGGGAAACTCACATTTCAGTGAAAGCGTTTAAAATATTATGACAAAATGAAAAGACTTCTTGATAGCCAGATTTTCCTCTTAGAGTGTTACTTTCTGACAACTGGTAGTTAAATTTTACAATATGATTTTACAACTTCTCCAACACATCAAGGGCTGTGCACATTTTAGTGATTTTTTTTCTTTTGTTGATGTTCTGCATTGACTTATTATCTCTCACTGAACATTACTTCTAAATAGATTGGTGAGATGTAGTATAGCAGAAACATCTCTTAATTTTTTTTAAAAAAGTTTAAGTAATCCTTTCCCAGTAGAGAATTAGATCAAATATGAGCATAGCTGTATTATTTTGCACAAACCAATGATCTTTTTTGCTTCCAGATGACTGCAATGCTTATGAAAGCTGCCAGGATGGATTAAAATCATTCATTAGTTTGTAATAAGGGTCTTAGATTCCACACGGCAAGTATTCTGCATTGCCAAAGGATTCATCCTTGTTAATAGCACACTCTGCAGTTTTGAAATGCTGGCCTTTCAGACTTGAGCAAATAATTGAATCTCCTTTTGGCTTTGTTCCTTTAATGACCCATTATAATAGGTCAGAATCCTAAAAGTCAGAGAGTAAATGAGGTCTTCCTACTGTATAGATGGGAATAAAAACTGAGGCTTGTACTTGAGGAAGAGAAGCTACTTGTTTCTCTTGCAGTAATTTGTAACAAATATTAGGACTAGTACTAATGGAGTGTGAGTGGAAGTGTGTGTACGTATGTGTAGGAAAGCAGCAACAGAAGTAGCAGAACACATGAATAAAGAGAAACACATCTCAAACACTATCCCTTCCTTGTGAGTAGAAAAAGTAAGTAAAAAATCAGTTAATTTTCCAATCAACAAACTAAGAGTCATGATGACGACAACAGAGAACATCCTTATCCTCTGTGTGCTCACACATGTGATCTTGTCCAGATCATGTAAACACACAAATTTTGGTGCCTCTGAGTAGCTGGGTGTGAAAGCATAAAGGGAGACAAGCAACTGTTTACAGAGATTTTGTTTATAAAATCACATTTCCCTTCCATAAGACCTCACAGTGAGCTTTATCACGCTCATTTCCTATGCTCTTTAGTTCTTCCAAATCTTTCAAAACCCAGAGATCCCAGATGCACATTCTTTCAACTGATACACACGTCTTCCTAGCAAAGATGTTTGCTGTAATTGCTGTTTAGCAGCTTCAAGGCAGGACAAGGGTGGCACTGCAAAGATTGGCTTTACAAAGTAATGGCAACAGAGAGGGTCCAGACAGCTTGAATAAGAATCCTCACGGATAAAATTTTCTCACATGCAGACGCAGCCATCATAAAATCTACACATCTTTTAAATTCTTTTTGAGCCTTTAAAATTAGGGAGTAAATGGTTTATGGGCCTTTGGCTGCCCCAGTTTCATCCTCTTTAAACACTTCAGCCAAAAAGAAAATGGCAAAAAATGAAGGTCTTACAGACTGTGTTGTCCCCTTACGGTAGTGGCAAGAACTAGACAGATAGTGTAATGTATTTTCTTTATAAGGACAGAGGAAGTTGTACTGAGTTTTCCAGAAGGATCTGAAATGAAAGCTTAGTGTAATACTGTCGAATCAGTGTGGAAGCTTGGAAGATTGAGGAGTCTGATTATAACATGGAACATTTTAGTTTTGGGTTACCATTTCACATACAGATCTGTTTCCAAGTTTCCATGAAAAGTTCCTATCTGCTGAAAATTAGGACACACGCTATGCAAGTCTGTATCTTCTGTCCCGATTATACAGAGCAACATGACAATCTGGGAAAGTCAGAAGTTGGAGGCTAGATTATCTCCTTGGTGCAAAAAGCAGTACTTTCTCAGCTATATTAGACCAGGCTCCACACACAGCTTGATCAAGAGGCTTTACAGGATGATCAGTTGGGCATGTATCATAGCAAGAACAGAAGAGGACATACATGCCTAAATGAGGACATCAGAGGATTGATCAGAGGATTGAACAGGTGATCAAACTGTGTTCCAGAAAACCTACACACTGCCTTGCTCTGAATGTGTCTGACTTCACAGGCACCCTGTCCAGAGTTGTGCTATAGTATGTTAAAAAATATTCCTCACCCTGGGCAAAACTGAGTAGCTCTGCACAAGCCTGTCCAAGTACTTCTTCATCTGAGGAGATGGATCTAGGAAGTACACACTGCTTAACCTGCAGCATCAGCCACTTCACAAACTGCAGTGACAGCTACTGCAGTGACAGCTACTGCCTTCTTAGGAGTGCTAGAGGATGAGCAAGATATAAGTGAGATGCTGTATTCAACTTCTTAAAAGTTTTGATGCAGTCTTAGAAATCCCAGCTTCCTCTCTTCCCTCTACCCCTCTCTCCCATCCTTCCAGCAACTACCTCGTGAGGCTGGAATGCCAGGTTTGCTCACAGACTTCCTTCAGAAACCATTCAATTCTTTGCTGCACTGTGGCACAGTTTATATGTAGCAGTAAGGAACATTAGGAGTCATGACAATTTCTTCATAAATGTCTGCAGAGCAGTTAATTTCTTCACTTCTGGGTCCTCTGAGCACTACACCAACATAAACATGCAAAAACAAAAGGTAACATCACCTAAGTGAAAACAGGAATCTGCTGCTCACTAGCACAACATGCACAATGCTGCCAGCTGGCTTGTACGTGTCCTATTCAAATGGCTGCTGTGTCATGGTAAATCAGAGGAAGTCCTCACTACCTGGCAACTACCACATTCCTCTACCTCATTTCTGCATACTCAGATACTTAACAAAAACAGTCTTTTATTTTTCAAAGCAAATTGGACGTGCAAGCTATGGTATAGGTTATGTAATTCTCATAACCAGGCTGGAAGACCACACTTCAGCTTCAAACTCTTCTTTCAGCGCTGAAAATCAAACTTCAAAGATGAACTTCTGCAATGCTTGTTTTGTAAGTGTGCCTATCACACATGTGGCCTGACATCCATGTTCTTGAGGGAGAGCCATACATTACTGTCATAAACCAATCGTATTTTAAAGAATTTCAATGTCCAGAAGCCTCTCACAGACAAACCAGTAGCCCCTACACAGCAAAGCCAGGTGGGTGAGGATTTCAGGCATGATCTGGTGATTGACTAGCATCTAGCAATCAGGCTACTAGATTGCACTAAATACTATTTAATCAAGGGAGAGAGCCCCATGTAAAAAAAAGGAGCATTGCAATGAATACTGTCATTTAAGGTTTCATGTATGCTTACTTTGGCTCCACTGAGATAAAGCATTCTGCACAAATCCTAGTGGCACACTGAGAGTTTGGCCAATGCTCAGACAGTACATCAGGGAAGAGAACTGCATATAATAACACAACATCCTGTTTGGAGGCTTAAGAGGCAAAAATCTAGCAGTAATCACTTCCAAGGCTAGTAGTAACTCAGTTCTTATTGCCTTCATAATGACTCCACATTTATTCAGTCAACGAAAATGAAGTCTGATATTGAGCATCAAGAAGATAAATTAACAACAAAATGAGTTTCATTCATACATCCACTACTTACTTCAGTGGAGACCTGCAAAGATACAGTATGCACTTTTTAAAGTACATTGCCCTTCTATTTAAGGTGCCAAGATGGTTGAAAGGGAGGCAGGAGCAAAGACTTTCTTGCTAAATACTAGGTTGCTTTCCCAAAGAAAGAAAAAAAGCTGTTAAAATTTAATAAACAAATTTTGCACTGGAATTAATAAATAGTTTACGTTATAAAGGCCCTTTGGTTTACCCATCATTTTGGCTAACAATGAAAATACAAAAAAATTATTTTAGGCACTTCAGATTTGACAGTAACACCATCCACGAAGTGCCAAACGCCATGATATTTCCCATATTAATTGTGGTATAAGACCCAATATTCCATACAAACCTACTATATTCTAATTAATTAAAAAAAAACCCAAACAAAAACCCCCAAGGAACTAATCAAATAAAAACCCTCAAGAACTGACATAAACCATGCCAACCAAACCCAAGCAAATTTAATCATATTTCATGTAAGCTTCCTTCCTCCCACCCTGCCTTTCTCTCCAGCTCCAGGCAGTTCTCCTCTGTGTCTCAGGGCATGCTGGAAATAACCTAGAGAGCAAACTCTTGGGTGGGGATCCCAAACATTTTATGGTCAATGGATACATCCCCTGTAGTCTTGCCTTACATCTAAACGGGAATACCAAGGATTTTACAAAGATAGCAATTGAAAGAGTCACCTATAATAAGAGAGGGGAATATAATTCATGGCTTAAAACCAAAAAATACTGACCTCATTCTTTAAAATCCATCTTGTTAAAGCTGGTTATAAGACAATAAACAAAGGCTAATGAACAGAAGACTCACTGTGCCATGTCTAAAATTAGATTGCATGACATTTGCATTGTCACAGGTTTGTGGACTACTCAAAGGCTATTGTATTAATGTTTTAAGCGCCATATGTATCTTTAGCAATTTGATAATTACAGCTAGTTCAGTATGTTGCTAGTTCAATGGGTAAGTGACAGGATAATTTCTTACAGGAACAAATGATGGAATCGGCATAAAGGGGTGTAATTAGTACAAATTAGGAAAAAAAAAAAGCAAACAGCAAGTCTTCTGAAGATCCTGAAAGAAACCGCACAAACAGAAAGGACGAGGTTACCTCTGTTTGTCACTGCCCTCCCGACAGAGGTACTCGATCCTGAAACCGACTGACTCAGTTGTTTATTGTATCCTCACCGGCACAGGCAAAAGCAGCCTCGCTGGCAATGCCCTGTGTGAGGTGCAGCAAAGTGTCAGCACAGTAAAAGAGATGGGAACATAGAGCTGGGAATGGGAGGACGGGGTGGGTGAAGTCGGGATTTAGATCATCTGAAACTGCCATGGAATCACACCTTAAACTGCTTAAAATAAGCAGGGTTGTTTTCAAAGAAATGAGTTCAGGACTGATCATAGGAGTGGCAATCCAGGCAGGCTTGAGAAAATTACATCCTCTGGCTTGAACAGTAACGAGAAGGCAGCTCAGGCTGGGGAAGACAGAAAGCTCAGCAGAGCGAGACCTGGCTAGATGCAGTTCCACTGGTCTCATGTGCCTCATCAAACCACCCAAAACTGCATATAGCGGAGTGATTCTGACCAGGAGGAGATTTAATTATGAAACTCCAGGGTAAAGTCTGATGAAATCCAGCCAAGTAACAGAAAGGAGGGAGAAAAACAGTGGAACAATGGCCCTGTATCACTGGATTAAATAATCAACTGAAACTGAGCAGAAAATCCCCTAAAAAATTAAAACAAAGATACAGGATCAAAAAAAAGAAGTGGCGGAGCTTTAAGACTTTGCCTTTGTGCCACCAAAATATTGGGTTGGCCAAAAAGTAATTGTGGGTTGGTTTTTTTTATAGACAGACACATATGTGTTGAAATGTACCTAACTTCATTTTAAGCCGCAAATTCATGATGTAACTTGACAGCTGACAGGTCAAGCTCGTTTTTGAAAAAGAAAGTGCACAGTTTTGTTAACAAGTATTTATTTGGTGTCGATTTCAAAGTGGAAAATCAAAAGGAACATTTTTGTCACAGTTTGCTGTATTACTTCCAAAAAGGAAACAACGCTGTTCAAGCTCATAAAAAGTTATGCGATGTGTATGGTGAAAACGCCTTAAAACTATGGCAGTGTCAGAACTGGTTAGCTATATTTCAGTCCAGAGATTTTGATGCTAAAGATACATCACACTCAGGAAGGCCAATCGAAGTTGATGATGACAAAATAAAGGCACTGATTGACTCCAATCAGCTTTTAATGACACAAGAAATTGCTGATAATATATCAAAATTGAGCATTGAAAACCATTTAAAACAACTTGGATGCGCTAGGAAGCTCGATATTTGGGTACCACATGAGCTCAGAGAAATTCATCTCACTAAGCACGTTGACATCTGTGATTCTCTCCTGAAATATGAAGAAAATGATCCATTTTTGAAACATATGGTAACAGGTGATGAGAAATGGATCGTCTACAACAACGATGAACAGAAAAGATGGTGGAGCAAGCGTGATGAACCAGCTCAAAGCACTTCAGAAGCAGATATTCACCAAAGGAAGGTTCTGCTGTCAGTCTGGTGGGATTTCAAAGGTATTCTGTATTTTGCATTGCTTCCAAGGAACCAAACCATTAATTTGTACATGTACTGTCGCCAACTGGATAAATTAAATGATGCCATCAAACAGAGGTGTCCGGAATTGGTGAACTGCAAAGGCGCTGTGTTTCTCCATAATAATGCTGGACCAAGTTTGGTCACTAGTCAAAAAACTGCAGCCTGGATGGGATGTGTTACCACATCCATCACATTCACCAGACCTGGCACCACCAGACTACCACTCAGTTTGTTCTTTACAAAACCCCCTGAATGGTAAAACCTTAATTGCTGGTGAGGATATAAAACTGTCCTTGTAACTGACTTTTGCTGAAAAAGATGAGAACTTTTTTGAGCTCAGAATCATGAAGTTGCCTGCAAGATGGCAAAAGATAATTGAACAAAATGGACAATACATTGTTTAATTTTTTTTTTTGTTTCCCATGAAAAATTTGTCTTTCATTTACCCAGATAAAAAATTTTGGCCAACTCAATACGTATATTTCTTTAACCATCTGGGTAGTCTGTCTGATTTCATTCAACTGAGCGTTTGTAGAATTTGTGGTTTGATCCGTATGCAGAAATATTTCACTGAGCTAGGAAGTGACAAATCATAACACAGGTCTGGCGCGACTCCTTCAGAAATTCATTTCTGAGCTCCCATTACCATAATGCTGCTAATATACTGGAAGTAGCTGCAATGAAGAGAAATAAAAGCAGGTTGCTAGCTAAAATAATGATTTAGAAGATCTAGAAGCACCTGAAGTGTGCATGCACTCATAACGGAGAACATACGGGACAAAAGATGCTAAATTCAAGAGTAACCAAGTGCACATTAGGAAAGAGATCATTTATGAAAGCTTTCCTCTGCATAACAGGATATTTTAGACCATGGAACAGCCTCACAAGAAACAAGCAGAGCTGCAATGCATGGCAAGTACTGAGGACAAAAGAAGACACTGCTATAAGGGAAGACTCTACAAAATAACAGATCCATACACATCCGTTTCTGCGCCTGACGAAAGGCAAGTTCAAATGAGAACAGGATGCCTGCTAAACAAGCATTAATTATGACAGGAACAAGCCCCTACAACAGTAGCTCTCACTTTCTATGTGACCTCTAATATTGTAATTCCCTTATCCATTCAGTTTGGTTTCATACACGCCTCCTCATCCTCATGTCACTTTCCTTTTACAACTGTAACCTCTGCTATAAAATAGGAAATATATTTGCAGTTTTCCTCAAGTACAATTGATTATAGCATTTCCTGAAATGCCAGAAAATTGGCTTTCCTTTCAGACGCTCCACATTTTTACACAAAAGCATTTCCAGCACTGGTTTTCTGCTGCCACAGCTGTTTTGTAGCCAGAAGAATAGGCTTTTTTTTTTAAGTGTCAACAATAAAAAGTAATAAAAGCGTGACACATCACAAAGAGCTTGGAGCTACTCCTAACGGAGAGCTAGGGAGGGGAGCACAATCTCTTCTCCAAGTCCTGTCAATCACTGTGTTATACTATTAAAGGATCAGCCGGTAAAAGTCGTCTTTTCTCATTATCGCTACCTTTAATGCTGATAGAGGGATGAGCACCGATGATGCAGAGAGCTTTAGGTTCCCAAAAGGCCTTTTTTATTTAATAAGTTGCTCCAACTTTGACTTGAAGGGACATGTGTCTCAACTCCTTTGAACTCACATTTCACCATGTATTTTCACCCTACCACCATTAGAACTGAAAAAGCAAACAAACAAAACCCAAACAAAACAACAAATCCACAAAAAAACCCCAAAATCAGCCGAACAAAACCCCCAGACAAGCTGTTTTGGCACGGAAAACGTTAGCTGCACAGGAATAGTGAATTTTTTTTTAAATCGCATTTGCGAAACACACCACCGCCAAATATCCGACGGCGGCGACCCGCCCTGCGAATCCAGCTACCGCTCGCGATCAAGGTGACTTTGGAGGGGAACACAAACTTTCCGGGGAGGCCCGGTGCGGCTGCCCGCACGCCGCTGCCGACACCGAGCTCCCACC
>NW_010206427.1:19483-40763 GCF_000695765.1 Mesitornis unicolor | reverse complement strand
CCAATCAGCAAACCCAGCCGCCCAAACGAGCGGGCGGGAGCCACCAATAAGAATGCGAGGAACAAACTGACCACGCCTCCTCAGCCCCTGGCCACGCCCCTCACCTCCCACCGCTTCGCGCCGGGTCTCGGTTACCGGCGGGGGCGGTGGTGGCGGACGGGGAAGGGTCGAAGGGAAGTGGTGTTCGCCACTCCGTGTGGGGACAGGTGAGCCGGGGGAGGGTGTCATGTCGCCACCGGCACCCAGGGAGCGGCGTAGGAACCAGGCAGCAGTTTATGTCCTCGTTACGAGTGCGTGGCAAAGGTTCCCTCACTCAGGGTGGCCTCCCAGCCCTGAGGTAGGGAGAGGAGAGGAAGGGAGCGATAGAGCAGGGAGATACGGGGTGAGATGGGAGTGAGGAGGGGTGGGATGGGGTGAAGTCAGGTGGGATAGGGTAGGGAGATACGGGATGGGGTAGGGAGATGTGGGGTGAGATGGGACAGAGTAGGGGAGGGGACACAGGTGGGGTGAGAGAGATATGCGGAAAGATGTGGGATGGTGAGAGGTGGGGTGGAATGCAGAGAGAAGAGGTGGCACGATCGCCCACACAGTGCCAGTACACTTCACCATGGTTTTAGTGACAAACCTCCTAATGCCCCCCGTGGTGATTTTGCAGGGGGCCTAAATGCCTCTGAGGGATGGAGCTCCCAAGTGCCCTTCCCACTTCTGACCACCGAGGAGCAAACTGGCCCCTGAAGTGAGCTCCATCTGGGATTGATCCAGTTGTCATTCATCTCTTCTTCAGACTAACAGGTGAATAAGGTGTATCTCCCCATCACAGATGAGGCCGGAAGGTGCATTTGTAGGACTCTTAAAGACCATCAGGGTTATGGTGGAAAAAGGCTGACCGTGGTCATTATTTTAAAAAGAAGGGAAAGCCTTCAGATTCCCCTAAGGCGTGCTTTATTAAAGGAAGCGCTATTTTCTCTCTTCCAGCTGTACGTCCAAGACTGCTAAGCATCAGAGGCTAATGCTGATTTTCTGTGGTCTCTTTGCTTTGGAATATAATACAGAGGGATTTAATCAATAGGGTGATCCAGAAATGTAAATAGGTTTCTGTAAAGATGTCTTTGGAAATCTATAGAATATAATGGAGAACTAGAGGGCTCTCATATAATTATTAAATACCCTATAAAAATCTATGAAAGGAATAATTCTCCATTAGTTAAAAATATATAAAAATATGTATGCCATTTATAGCAGCACTTCCCAATAATAGCAGAGAAAACTGTTTAATGAATAAGATCAATAGTGTATCCCACCTCATCTCTGCACATACCTAAAAGCAATGCATTTTACATTGCTGTACTTGCAACACAAGAGTTTCTTCCTGGTCCTGTTAACTAAGGACTGACTTATGCTTTGATGCATATCTGGTTTAGACACTTTCCAGGCTTTCTTCTTTGGCTCTACTTTCATTTTTTCGTATATAATATGGGTAACTGATAGTAGTAATTATTATTTCTTGTTGTTTTTTCCTTGTGCCTAAAATATAAATCTTTAACCATGATTTTATTACTTTAGGCACTATGCAGCAGAGAAAGCAAGCTATGGAACCAAAGATGTCACAATATAAGCTAATCAGGTTTTAAATCAAATTATGGGCTTGTTGTTTTGGTTTTTGTTTTAAGAATTAAACCTGGCAGGATATCTTCCTTTGTCTCCATTTACGTGCATTGCCTTTGCATGATGTCTTATTTTAATATTCTGAGTAGGAAGAGCATCCACCATACTTTTTCTATCCCTCATTTTCTGTTATACAATTTCCTTGTGTCTTCTTATCCCCGTACCTCTTAACCGTGTCTTGTTCACAGTAGCCAGGCTTAAGTTTTATTCTTTTTTTCCATATTTCCATACTGGGAAGAATATTTTCATTGTGATGAAGTTGCCTTAGCATATACTTCCCTTGTAGTAAAATGGGAATCTCTGCAGTTATGAAAGCAAGCTACTCCATGTTCAGGAAAAATCAGGAACACCTAAGTCAGTACTTTAGCTTTTATATGCATCCAGACATTGCTAAGATAGGGGAAAAAAAACCCCAAACAAATTCCACTGTTTGCAGTAAAAACTTTCTTCAAATTATATAAAAATGAGAATGGCAACAATTGCAGGGTATTTAATATTCCCTGTTATAAGCATTAAAGATTTCTCTTAGGAAAGACCGTCAAATAATATTTTATTTAGACATGGAAAAGTGGCACTGCAAAAATAAGAGAGTAAAAGCAACTGAGTGAGCTTCCTCCTTGGAGTTGGGCCGTTTGACCTCTTAGGCCCCAGTGCTTTTCAGGCCATGCACCCTGTGCTTCCTAAATGTTGTGGGCATCTTCCTACAACCCAAGCAGTTGTAGAGTGCCAAAATCTGGAGGAAGGTGAAATTCTGGATACCAAAGGAGGTGATAAAACAGCTGCTATTTGCAAGTAGTGCTGTAGTCCTGCTCCCACAGAACTGAGTGGGAGTTTTGTTACTGATATCTCGGAGCACAGGCTTAGCCCAACTCATCCAAATCCTGAGCTGCTCATTATCTTCAGTCTGCACCTGCTTCTTATCTACAGATTTAATCTGTAAGCAAAAGTGGCCTCTCAAATGTACTGAAGCAACCCCAGTGAATTCCAGCACAAATAAAGCACTGTAACTAAAAGGCTTTGGCCCCCTGTGTTATGCTGATTTCTGATCATCAAAATACAAACACTGACTCACTCCCGCAGCCTTTTGCAGGAGCTTTGGTGACAAAGTTTTTCTCTTTTCAGCAGAAATGTCTTAAAATCTGTAGATTCTCAAGAAGTGAGCGGTGCTGCTTTTACATTTCTGTTTACTGAGATAATCCCAAATTCTTTGGCCAGATATGGATTATGATTTCTTGCAAATGACTGAGTCTGGAGATTAGAGTGGATAAAGCAAGTAAAATTAATGTTGACTCTACCAGCATTAGCATACCCTTGATTGTTTCTGTTACTTTTTTTGAGTATAAAAACACAGTTAGATCCATCTAGCTCTGTATCTTGTCTCCAGCAGCCAAGAATGGCTGCTTAGTAAAAGAGTGTAAAACCAGACCATGTATTCTTCTCCTATTTACCTTATAGTGTTCCAGCAACTAGTGAGGTAGGGGATTCTGGAACTCAGGGTTGTATCCAAGGTACTATGCTCAGTAGCTACCAGTGGTCCTGCTCTCGAGGAGTTTGTCTTAATTCTTTTTGAGCCTGTTTGTGTTTTTTCTTTCCACAGTGTGCTGTGCCGTGATAATTCTTCACTGTGTAAAAACAATTTCAGGTCTTACAGAATCACAGCATGGTCGGGGTTGGCAGGATCCTCTTACAGAATCACAGCATGGTCGGGGTTGGCAGGGTCCTTGAAGTTCATCCAAGTCCAACCCCTGCTAGAGCGGGATCACCCAGAGCAGATCACACAGGAACACATCCAGGGGTTTGAATGTCTCCAGAGAAGGAGACCCCACAACCTCTCTGGGCAGCCTGGGCCATGCTCTGGTACCCTCACAGTAAAGAATTTTTTTCTTATGTTTAAGTTGAACCTCCTGTGTTCCGGTTTGTGCCCATTGCCCCTTGTCCTGTCACTGGGCACAACCAAGAAGAGTCTGGTCCCATCCTCCTGACACCCACCCTTTAGATATTTATAATTAAGGAGGTTCCCCCTCAGTCTTCTCCAGCCTGAACAACCCCAGCTCTCTCAGCCTTTCCTCATATGGTAGGAGAAGAGACTTTCTTTAAAACTTAGATTCTACTAAAATGACTGTTGAATTTTGCTGGATCTGGAATAGACTGTATGGGCGAGGGCCTCAGAAGAACTCTGAGTATGCGACGATAGAGTCCTATGACTTTAGGGGTCCCCTCCTCATCTAAGGGGGGAACTACTAATTCTTAACATTCAATTCCCCTCTTTGACCACTTCCTAGCCCTGCACTAACATTTCCAGAGAGCTTTCCACTTCAACCACCAGATCTCCTGCAGTCAAAGTGATAGCTTGAACCTGTGTCTATGCATGCAGTGAGGGTTATTTTTTCCCATGTACATTACTTTGCACTTATCACCGCTGAATTTCATCTGCTGCTTTATCACCCAGTCACTCAGTACAGTGAGACAACATTGCCTCAACACCTCTTCAGTTCCATCCTGTGTGTGTATAGCAACTGCAGAGCAGCTTAGGTACAACGTATTGCAGATGTTTAAATAAAAATGTGCAAAGACTGTCTCTATTTTTTTTTCATTTATCTACAGAGCACTTTTCCCAGTTCTGAGTGCAAGATTAATAACTGCACCAATGAAAAATTGCCTCAGAAAAGGAGAGTATCCTTCACTTGCTGTAAAATTTCAGTGCCTGTAATTCCCTTGCACATGATACTCCATGAGCAGGCTGGTGATGGAGAAGGGCCGTTTCTCCTTTGGGGGTTTGGAGATGCAGAGCAGCCTCTGCTTCAGGTAAAATTTCAGTGCCTGTAATTCCCTTGCACATGATACTCCATGAGCAGGCTGGTGATGGAGAAGGGCCATTTCCTCCTTTAGGGGTTTGGAGATGCAGAGCAGCCCCTGCTTCAGCTGTACACAGGGACACTGGTTCTCTCCAAATCCATTACGTGGGGGTCAGGCAAGTGGGGACAACCTGAGGCACCGCTCTGAGAACCCCTCAACTCCCAGCCTTGCAGCGGGACACCCCCTGCATTTGGCTCTGTTGCTCCTTAAACCCTCTCTGGTGTTTCTGAGCATTTTCATGGGCAGACAAAAGTCAGACAGGAGACTCATGTCTTTTAAGGCAGTGAGACCAGGAACAGAGAGTCCACATTTTCATCCACTTCTGAGAGCGAGGGTTGCCTGAAAAAAAGTCTTTTTGATTTAACGTTGCAAAAATTCGATATCTAACATAAAGTCCCTCAAAACAGAACTTCATTATCTTATAGCTAACCCTCAGTTTTGAAGAAAACAAGAATGCCATGTCCTAATTTCTGGTTAAGGAATATTTTTAACCAAGAGATGTTTTGTTAGCCTAGATGCATGACAGATCAAGGGGAAAAATGGGTTTCGTTGACTTTTAAAACAATCTCCATTTCAAGAAAGAAAAAAAAAGAAGCCTTTTGTTCTGTAACAAATACCATCCTTAAAGTACAAGTACAGTTCTCTCGAATCTGAAATATTACGGCCAGATTGAAATTCTCCCATTTGAAAAAGGATGCTGAAAGATGAGGAGGTTTTCGTGTTATTGAAATATATGAGGTATTTAAGATGATACTTTTCACCTATGGGCTGCCTGTTTCTTCTCAGCTACCATCTCTATGCAAAATGAAGGCATTGCTGTGTGAATTGCCAATTGTGTGTATCCAGCTACCAAAGCTGCAAGCATTTCACGTTGTGAAGTGGAGGACAAACTGCAGAGGTAGGATGTCAGACTGATTTCCTTGTTGCTTTAAAAGATTATCTTTTCCTCTTGATGTCCTTTCCCAGTGATCTTCTCTCTGCAGAGGCTTCGACTGGTTATTTCATAACTGATTCACTAAGGTCAAGGCCTGTGTGAGCTACCATGCAGATTGGAAAGCAGTCTTGGAGGTACAGTCTTAATTCAACAGCATGACTGATAACGTCAGCTCAAATTCCTCAAGAATTAACTGTGGTTTGTTGCCATGTGTTAACAAGAAGCAGCACTTAGTTTCTAGGATTTACCCAATCAAAATGCAGGAAGCTAAAACATCTGGCTTGTCAAAATGATCATAAGCTTATAGAGGGAATGACAAAGATGCCAGACAAATAAAATCCAGGAAATGAGCACAGTTTAGCCAGCACATAAGCTCAGTCTCTAAACGTACTGTCTTAGCCTTTCTAATGCACTGATTTCTATCTTTTTTTAGACTGAAAATCTCTGGGAAGGAAACTTCACGTATTGGAGGAAGTGCTAAGCATCATGATGGTATTTCGTAAGTATTTCTTACCACCTCTCCCGCTGCTTCTTAGATTTGTGATGAGAATTATTAGAAGTGACTTGCCCATTGTGACCCAAATGGAAATAAAAAAAATGCAATGAGCCATAGCTATGTGACCTCAAGCCAAACGCTTCAAACTCATGTACCTAAATATAGACACCTAAATAAATGGCCTGATTTTCAGAAGCACTGTGCAATTCCAAGGCTTGTAGGTGCTCTGAAAAATCAAGATGCTTATTGTAGGTATCAGACTGAGCTTCTGAGCTTATTATTTATTCAGCTTCAGAATGCATGCAACCAAGAAAACAAAGGTACTACAGATACTACTTTTACATGTGCTAATTAGAAAGCCACAGGGTGTAATCAACTGCAAGACACAATTTACTCCTATAAAGTGAATAGTGTGGTAATTATAGTTTATTAATTGTTGAGAAGTAAAATTTATGAGCCCTAGTTCTGAATGAGTATTAGATAGGTCTGATGGAGAAATCCACTGTACTAGATTTCTTTGCTTTTTATTAATCTTTATCCATAATTTTAGAGATTGACACAGAAAAACTTTTAAAAATGTCAGAATGTTTTGTTTATATTGAGAGATCATAAAAATATTTATAGATTTCATTTTCTTAAAGTGTGTTCTATAATCTTAAGGCTTTCTCTGCTTTTCTTTGCTTTCTGAAATCTTCATTATTCTGACACCGTTGAAGGCATAATTGGAGTATCATTGGAAGCAGAGGAGTGTGAATGATGAGTTATTAGTCAGCACGTGACACCACGCACACATTCAGTTAATGCAGAATAAGCAGCTCAAGCAGGTAAGAAACAACTGAGGCTGTATTTTGTGCCTGAATTGTGCATAGAAGTAAAGCATTTCACATCTGCCTTTTCTTTTCACTAAGTCATGGGTTTTTTTAGACCCATAATGTTAGTGTATGCCTGTTTATCATTATGATTTTTATATATGATGGCACTGATCTTCTAGAAATACAGCAGTGATTGACAGCTGGCCCCTAGATGGTGCCAGTGTCTGCGTACTGCCAGCCCTTGTGCAAGGAGAACACTGGAGGTGGCAAAATGGAAATGCTCTTTGTGACACAGATATTCTTGGGCAGTCGTAGCTTCCACGACACTGAGTCATTGCAATGGAGCAACCTCTGAAGGGTGTCCTTCTTCCACACCAGCCAGAGGGAAGTCTCTACCCTTTCCTCCAGCTCTCCCAGCTGTGTGACAGAGCTCCAAAAGAAATAGCTGGTCCATCCAGCGTTATGTCCTGCCAAGGCACTGATCTGCCAGTCTTACCCTTGCAATGTTGCCCTCCAAGCTTTTCAGGTATTTAGCAGCCTGGATATCTGAAGGAAAAAGTAAGTTGGGCTGAGCTGGGAAGGAGGAAAAAGGGCACTGGGGAAGTTCCAAGGGAGAAGGGAAGTTGAAAGGGAAGGAACGGAAGAAACAGGGCCTCTGGTCTAAACTCTGCCCTTTGGCTGCTTCTTTCCCACCTTTGGAAGAAGGTCACTGAGCTGTATATTCATAATGTGAATCTGTTTGCAGAAAGAGCTTGTGCTAGAGATGTCCCCTGTAGACACCCAGCCCATCAAGGCATGCACAGCGTGCTGCCAGGTTGTGAGATGCTCAGCGTCCAGGAGGTGGGACAGCCCCAGCTCCCACCCTTTGCCCAGCTCCCACCTTCCACCCCTGTACTAAGATGCCAACGCTGGCCTGTCCCCACGTGGAGGGATAAATGTGTCTTGTCATGTGCAGATCGGTGCTGGCAGGTGTGGTAGCTCAGGGCAGATGCTTTAGTGATTGCAACTTTTGCTATGTTCTGTCACTTGGATTTGTGCTGGCTTGTGGGTACGTAGAGAATTTGTTCCTACAGACCTACATGTGCATGTCCACAAAACCTCCGAACCAGACTGCAAAGCCAGAGTCTGTAAGAAAAATTTAGCAAGGCTAAATATGTTGATTAATACCCAAAGGACATAATAGAATGATCTCCTGCTGATTTGGGTCTTTTTATTATTTCAAGGAACAACCAGGTCATTGTGATGAGACTGGTTTTAATAAAGTGGTCTTTGATTTCAGTAAAGACCAGTTGCCAGGTTTTCAGATAGTAAAACATTCTTTGGTTTATTTTTGCAGAAAAAGGAACTTCAAACCTCAGGTTTAATGCCTGAAAGCACCCTTGCAATCATCCTTAATCATCTGTGTATTATTCCAGTTCTATAAACAAGCTTAAAATAGTAAATTATAATACCAAAGTTTGGGCAGAGGAAGAGTGTCAAAGGCAGTATCTTGAGCTGTAATGACTTACTTGAAGACTTGAATTCTTTAAGTATCTTGCACTGCTTATCTCTTCATTTTAACCTAAGCATGACACTCAGGCAGCTGTGGCACGATACTGGAAAGCACTTGGTTTTCTTTTGGTGTCACGCAAACAGCAGGACACACTTAATGCTATTCTGAGCAATGATGGCTTTCAGAATAAAGGCCAGATAAAAGGCCGGTGGCTTGAAATTGCCTCTGGATCTGTGTCAGCAGTAACAAAGACCAACACTATGAACCCACTGAAACTTGTGTTTAATTCAAAAGAGCCAAGTATGGCTACGATTGAGACCTTTGGCGTAAGAAAGAGTGACAGAGCTCTACCTTCAGCTGGAGCACACTTTACCAGTGCAAGGCCCCTTGCTTATTTGGGTCAGATGTTCACAGAAATCTCTGAGCAAGGATCCAGGAGAAAGTGAATGCCAAATCTTGCCATGCCCTCATTGCACACTGTAAAGAACATAACCCTCCTTAGCCTTAGGCCTCTCTGGCCAGCTGCAGTTACCTAATCTGATGTCTTCCAAACCCAACCTTGTATGACCAGTATCATACCCTCAGAAAAGATGTTTTCTGCCTTCGTAGACTACCGATCATACCCTCAGAAAAGATGTTTTCTGCCTTTGTAGACTACTTAAAAGTTGTTTTGTGGAAGCGGAACGCCTGTACAGAGAATTTAGGTCATCAGACTTTTCTGATTTAAGTTTTGCAGATTCCTGGAAAGTAATCTGCTTGCCTCTCCCTCCTCTCTCCACCCCAGGAGTGCACACACCCCAGATCAATAGCTTCTTTTTCACAAAAATGTGCAATTTTGTTTTCAAGACTATTAATATAGGAATACAATTTCAATCCTTGGAAAACCAATTCATAGAATCACAGAATCACAGGATGGTTTGGGTTGGAAGGGACCTTAAATCTCCCCCAGTCCAACCCCTGCCATGGGCAGGGACAGCTCCACCAGCCCAAGTTGCTCAAACCCCCGTCCAACCTGGCCTTGAACACTGCCAGGGAGGGGGCACCCACAACTTCCCTGGGCAACCTGTTTCAGGTTTTCCTGATCAGGAATTCCATTTCCTGATCTGCATTTTTACCTCATTTCAGGTGGGAATCTGCTCGTTTTCACTTCAGTCTGCTGCAGAAAGGTCCACCAAGCTCCAAAGGCCCATCCGGTATTGAAGTTCAGTTTCCTCAGCCTGTTCTCAAGTCTCTTCTGGGCATTCCCTTTCTCAAGCCAACCAGACTGACTCTGAGGCTTGGCAGGCTTAGGAACATTTTCATCAACTTTCTGATTCATCTCTCTCAAATTTATCAGCGGCCTCTTGGGATCACAGCCAGGTCGGTTACCGTGCCCTGATTGATAATGGGAGATGTAGCATCTCCTCTCCAGCACAGAATTTCTTGGTTTCACATCCAAAATCCATGTTATCCCCTTCAGGCAGAGTTTCCCAGTGCAGCTCAGGCCCAGTTCTTTGCTCATTTGCCGTGACTCTTTTCCTCACTTGTCTTTTTCAGAGCTGCAAAGAGGTAACAGTAATAGTTGCACTGTACTTGTGCATTAAGCTCTCTCAATGCTTAATCCTCCAATATTCTGCTTGGTACTTGGGAAAGATAATGCATCAGACTTCTAATGCAGTAAAAGCAATATATGAGTAAAAAAAAGCTTGATACAACTTAGGAAAGTTAGAGTATGGATGTAGTTCCTATCTCACAGGTAGCTGCTAAACAACCTTCTAGATAAGGCTCCTATGATGTGGTTGGTTTTATGAAAGGACATTGTATCTTTACTCAACAAGGAACTGGTCCATAGTCTTTAAACTCCAAGCTTTGCATGAACAACAAAGTATTCCTGAGGAGTTTGGGATACGGCTGTTTCATCAGCATCTTAAAAAGTGTGAACTAAGAGATTTAAAATATTTCTTCTATGTTGACTAACTCTACAAGTAATGTCATTTAACAGTAACACAAGTATGACAGTCCCAGTTGAGGAAAGCTCATAGCTTATCCAAAATCCCCCAGACATCCATTACTAGCCATAAGCAGGCTTGGGTGCTCTGTTGAGCATGAGCAATACTTACAACTTTTAATCCATGTAGACTTTGCAGCAGTGGGTAATTATCATTATTACCCCAATGTATAGAGGAGGAAACTGAGTCACTGAGGGGTGAAGTGACTTGCCCAAAGAGCACAGTGAGTCAATAGGAGAGCTGGGAACAGGCAGAATTCCCTGTGTTGCCCATTGGAGTCCTCAGATAATATCATTTTATAAATGCTCTATCTTTGTAAGGACTTCAGCGCTATAATTATCTTCCCAGGACTCTCATGGAAACAAGATATTTATAACTCCATTAAGCCTTTCCTAGTAATTTTATGATCAAAGTGAGAAAAATAAATAGTGCTGTGCCAATCAGCTGCATGTCCAATGTCATTCAGAGTGGCCACACGATGAAAGCTTCTCCTTGGTTGGTTCAATTAAACGCTTGCTATCTTTCGAATGCCTCTCTTGTGTCTAATTCCCCTTCCACTGCATACCAGTGGAGAAGAGGTATTTTTTGCCATGTGATGAGCCACACATTTAGAATGTACCAAGTAACTGGGAAAGATGCTTGCTGCCAACAAAGCCTACTGGTTTCTGCTATAAATGTGACCGTTAAAAAAACCTATTTTTCCTAAAAGCCCTTCACGTTTGCCAGTTTCACCTAAAATGAGCAAAGCTTCCTCAGTATTTCCACTAACCCTTGTATATCTTTAAAGTTACAACACAGATGCGAAGACTGAACTGTAAACAACTGGGAAGCAACTGGGGCCTTTGGACCTTGGTTCAGCAAAGCGCTCAGTGTGTGCTTAAATTGAAACCCAGTCTTATTCTGCAAATCCATTCTAAGTGTTTGCTTAAAACAAGACACATGCTTAAGTTGAGTTTTGCTTGGCACAGAGCTAGGGCCTTAGAATTAATTTCTTTTCTAAAGGAAGTCATTATTTTTAGCTTACCTCTGAATGGCTACAGCCGTATCTTTTAGTCCCCAGATATCTATTTTCAGGAGGTGTACGTGCTAAGCCTAAACTTCTGGTTTCTGTGACAATCGGCGGCACAGAAAAGATACCGAATGCCGTTACCAGTGTAAAGAAAGAGACCACTTGAAATACTTGACTGCTAAGTACAGATGAGAGGGGCCTTCAGTGGGGCTCATGAGAGGGAAGACATAAAAGAAATGGTGCTTATTCTGGGAGGTGGCTGCTGATAGGACGGGTTATCTTTTCACCACACCGACTGGAGAAGGTTCACTTGTGGTCGGTCAACAATTTAAACTCAAAATGTCTTGATGAGTATTCTGTCAAATATTATATTTATCATTTCAGGGCAATTGTTTATACTTTCCTCAGAAGCAGCAAAAAAGGTTTGGCTGGAGTGTGATAGTTTCTGTGGGTTTTTTTCTGAAACTCTTCTTTAATATACAATTAAATTCAAAAATTATTAAAGGAAATTTGATTTAAAAGGGTTTTATTGCTCATTTCTCACAACTCTAGATTTCCTCTCTCTCATTAAGAAGACTCCTAGCATTTGTTTCGCTGGCTTAGACATGGGAGTTACTTATCCCAACACAAACGAATACCAACACGTAGTCCATGCCACACTGCATTCCCTTTAACATCCATACTTCATACAGAAGCTAGAAATACAAAGATAGGTCAAAAGACTTTTTTTTTTCTCTGGGGGCTTAAAAATCTCCTGCTTCATACGCCCTTGTGGTAGTGGTATGAATAAAACCTCATTCCAACTCCTGCTACTGATATGTAGGAAAGCTTTCTAACTGTAGGAAGAGTCAGGCAAGAGGACAAATCCCCCATGGAAATTCAGCACTTCTGTATTTAAAAGCAGACTGGACAAACACTTGAAGAAGAAGAATTTAGATACCGTTAATCTGCTCCTGAGTAGGGTACTGTGATGACCTTTTAATCCCATTTAACCCTCTCCTGCTGGGAAAGTGCTGTCTTCCCCTCCCCCAGAAGTTTCAGAAGTGTTTCCAGGTAGAAGGCCCCATTTTGCTCTATCACTTCACCACCACATTGCTTTCCTAATCCACCTCCTTTGCTTTTTTCTACCTAGAGAAGTATGGCAAGCTCACAGAGCTGTCATCCACTGCAGGGCAGTCACACAGTGACGGGATCCAAGCCCACTTTTCTTCACCTGCTTGTTTGGTATCTCTCTGACTGTCAAGAACAAGTACTTCTTTCCCACCAAAAGCCTACACTTCAATAAAAATACATCCCACCTTTCAAAACAAGTATTTTCTAGCCTTCTAGGGAGCTGCTAAATCCGGTAGCCTGTTCAGAGGCCCTGGGTGCAGCCTGCAGCGAGGCTGAGCAGGAATCCCCAGCACTCCTGCACTAACACAGGTACAACGTGTGTGCAAAACACATATAAAAATACACATGTGCCATATGCATCCTCCAGTAGCTGGTCCTGAATCCTTGCTCTCCCCAGCTGTCTCCTGCCCATAGGAACACACGTGCACACACACACGTACAAACGGGTCTCAGTCAACCCCCAGAGCAGCCGGGGTTCCACCCTCAGCCCAAAAGGTGGGCGCTGCTCCCGTTGTCATCAGCCCCGAGAGGCGTTGGGCGATGTCAGGGTCCTGCTTTTGCGCCTCTCCTTTGTGTATGGGGGAAAATGTGGTTTTTATCACATACCCTAACATAAGCTTCTCCTGTGGGATGTGGAAGGCAGGAGAATGCAGTTCTCAGCAGGCACAGGATCACACCAAGTCTGAAACACTCAGCAATGTGCAGAAGCTACACCAGAACTGTGATAGTGTTTAGGACACGTTAGAACCCACGTGCAGTGATGTGTTCGTACACCTTCACAGGTGGCTTCAGGTGCCTTTTATTCCTTCTAACCAAATTGGTGCTGACCCTCAGGTTACACTTGCCTTTAGGGACCTTTTACTTTAAAGACAAGTTTGTAGTTACAGAATTTTGCTTTTTTGAGTTACTTCTCTTGGGGGCGGGGGGGAAACAACAACCTAAACAAAACCGCACACACAAAAAACCCCTAAGCTCCAACATTAATTAAACAGAAAAAGAAATGCACATAGTGGAAAAAAAAATATCTTCACAATACCACAAGATACCTGAACAAACACTGACTGTGGACTTTTCCAAATTTTAAAATTAAAATATTGACTTCTGGGTAATGACCACACCAAAAACCAAAGGAATAGTTTTCAGCTGTGGAAGACACTCTGAAACAGCAGTTCAGGGTGCAGCTCTTGCAGAGTTAACCATTATGAGCTAAATTAGAAGTTGGCTGAAGCATTTTCCAGCCATATAAATCACTGAAGTTTGTTAAATTGTTGTACCCATAACGGAGGTAAGCCAACCATTTAATTAATCATACAATGTGTTATTGTCCCGTGGATGTTATTCCCATAGTTTTTACTGTTGTTGAAAGTCTATTTGTAGGTGTTGTTTTGCAGATACTTCTAAAATGATGAATAATCTTTACTTAACAGACCAAAAATACATGCCAGCTATTATCATATGTGAATTCGGACAGAAGTTAAAGTGTTGGTATCTGAACTTATTTGACAGCTTCTTTGAACAACTTTTACTAGGTATTCTTTATAAGATTAAATATTTTTAGATTTGGGCAATTTGGTCTTAAGTAAGTCATGTTAAAGGGAAAGCAAAAATGTTCTAGATATTAGACAAGCAGCCTAATGAATAGCAATAGCTTTTCCTGCAATTACTTTTCATTAGAAACCAAACATCACAATCAAATTTTTCATTGCATATTCATGCAAGGACCAAGTCTGAATCCTGTGGAGCAAATAAAGCTCAGCAGAAATTTTAGGTGCTCCAGTGAACAAGACCCCAGTGTTTCCCATGCTTGCAACTTTTCCATTACAAGTGCATTTTATTTGCAGAAAGGCATCAATTGTAGAGAGAGCAGGCCAGATCTTCACCTACCTACACAGGCAGGGATACATAAACCATGATAATTCATTGTGGCTGCGGATCTGGTTCGGAGGTCTCTGCTCAGCGCTGTCCTGTACTTTGTGCACACCAGCACCAGGGTTACCACAAGGCACCGCCTTGGCCTTGGTTCAGAGACCTGCAGGAAGCAGTGACCTGGCCCAAGGGAGCTGCTTTTCCGCTGGTTCCAGCACAACTTCCATGCAGGATTTCCAAACGTCGCAGGTTTTTGTCCGGAATGCCTGGTTGGTGAGTTTAGTACACCAGATTTGCAAAGTCTGCGAATAAATGGCCCACAAATTATGAATGCAGCAGGAGAGCTTGATTTTTAAATACTAGGAGGTAGGCAACCAGGTGAGGAGCACGGATATGACTATACTGGTATGGCACACCACAACGCAGAGTATGTACAGCATTTAAAGTTGAAATTAAGAGCTGTTAAGGCACAGACCCTATCTGAAGACGTAGGATAGGGAAGCAGCTCAGCGGTTCCGAGCTCAGCTGTTCAGGTGTGGCTGGCAAAGGAAGGGCAGTGAGCGCTGGGCAGCTTTCATTCCCGGCATTTATACTGCACTCGGAATGGTGCCGTGGGCTGCTGTGTCCCCACCAAATGTAAAGGGCTCTGCAAAAAAGAAAAACAGTAGAAACATTTAAGTTGGTTCAGTTAATGGAATTATCATCGCGCTTTAATGTTAAGATAAAAACATATTCTTGGAGTTTTGGTCTTAGAGAACCAAGACCAAATACTGAGAGTATTTCTTGGCTTTGCTGAAGCCACTGAGTAGGGCCTTCATGATTACTTTTTATTCTATTCACTCTGACAGAGGAGGATACATGAGATCTTAAGAAACTCTTGTGCTTTTAAGTATCTTCAGCAGCGTAATTAACTGTGGGTGCAGACTCAAGTTACTGTCAACTCCAGTGAAAGCTGCCGTGGCAACACACCATCAGTCAGGACAAGGCAACCTCCAATTTCTGGGCTGACTTTCTACCACTTCTTGAGATCAATATCTCACATTCTTCAAGGACAGCAGGGAAGTAAGTTCTCTCAGCTTCCAGCCTACAGGGCAATCATACACAGTTCACGCAACTCTAAACTTCACCACCTTCTCCTTGGCAGTTCAGCTGTAGGGCATGTGTGCCATGTTTAGGTTGTGACAGGTAGATGTGCTCATTTAGCAGCATTCTATGTTTGTGAGGAATGATTTTTCACAAGAGGAAAGGACACAGTGCAAATGGAGCAGGAAATGAGTGCTGGGAGAGGAGACTGCACTACTCTCCCTTAACGGTGAAACCTTTCTGTATCTCAGTTGCTCCTTCAGTCTTGCTGTAATCATTTCTCTTCCACCACTGAGTATGTAGTGGAAGAGCACTGTGAGTGCTTGCATCTGATTTAATATCTTTAAAATATTAATAATCCAGTTCCATATTAATTGTCTCTGTGAGTGGCAGAAAGCAATTATACAATCTCTTGTAATGTTTAGGCAACGAGGAGACAAAATACTCTTGTAGCTGCATTCTTGTATAGCCAGTACAGTCCCACCAGCATTGCTGGAGTTACTCTGGGTTTTCTGAGTTAAAATGAAGTTTGAGTTATTAATTACATGCTTTTTTAACATGTTATTCATTACACTGTTTTGTATTCCTAACAGCGTTATTCATTACATGTTTTATTAACACTCGGCTCAAAATTTTGCTTCATTATACATAACCATAGTTGAGCATGCTTGTTCAGCTAAGCATGATGAATGAAGGCTATAAAGATGTGGAATGCTATATAAATGCACGCATCTTTTACCTCCTTTGGTACTGCATCCAAAAGCACAAATTCGTATTTGTATAGGAACAGCACAACGAACAACTGGATTTCCATGATCGCAAACCACCTGCAAGAAAAGAGAGGAAAACATCACCCGTCCAGCCTGAGCGTCCCACGTGTGTTATCATCAGATAAGAACCAGGGTGTCTTTGACACATTTCACATTCCAGGCTTTTGTTCTGCCTGAAAGTTTATCTTCGTTAGGAAAATATGCTGTGGCTTTGTTCAGCTTCATCACTCAGTGAAGAACACGAATGTAGCGGCTGCCCCTTCTTTCCGGTGAAACTTTAGACCGACAGTATCCCTCTGGCACCCTATTTTAAAACAGCCCCTTATCATTATGGTTTTTTTCCACTGTGTAAACATTTATGTTCTTCTAACACTTGCTGACTTGAAATAACTTCATAGGGGTGAGAAGACAGTCAAAGATAGAAAAGGCTACATGACTAATTGTGCTATATAAAGTTATATAATACAGCTGGGAGCCTGATGACATCAGAGTCGCTGTGACAGCGGGAGTCATTATTTAATGCGTCAGCATTAGAATGCAGCATGAGACCCAAGGGCATGGGGGTTTTTTCTGTAACGCTCTCAAGAAAGGTCTTTCTTAGTCAGTCCGGAGAAGATTTCAGATACCTGCAGGTGAACTCCTCTAGGCTATTATTTTTAATGTCGATATATACAAGAGCTTCCTGCATTCAGGCGCTAGCATACACCTATGCCAGGTCATGGGATTACTCACTTGCAGAATTCAGACCTAAGTCTTAAATACCTGCTGAAATCAGTACTACTACTTTTCTCTTCTACCCAGTTTATTTTCCATCATCTGAGAGATGCTGGAAAACTTGGATAAAAGAGCTATTGGGGAATTCGCTGGGGAGAAGGCCACACAACTGCACATGGCGTCAGCCTGGATTTGGGCTGGCAGGTGTGAAGAGGAAGCTGATCAGCCCCATGAGACCCAAACTAACTCAGGCAAAGCCATCCAGATCCACGCGCTGAGCCGCCCCGTGCTCCAGAGTGGGAGGATGCTCATTTGTTTTGGCGTAGCTTCAGACCCAAATTATCTCTGTGATTTCACATTGGAATTACCTTGGGATAGGGAGCTTTTGGTGACCTTGAGCTCAGGGGAATACAGTGCAGAGATATTTCAATGGAATTTAGCTCAGGTCAGGCAGGACTTGCCAGCCCAAACTCCATGCCAGTGGCACCACACAAAGGTGGGCTCCTTACAGTCACTGCACTGGTTGCACAGTGCGGCCCTGGACCCCTGGTGCATGAGGTCCTGCCCCTGAGCCACCCTCACTGGTTTGGCATGGATGTACCATGACGAAACCAAACGCCAAAATGCCTCTAGGTTGCTGTGATCATGGAAATGCTGGATTTACAGAGGGCTGTCCTTCAAACACAAGCACAGCTGGACGTGAGCTGACCAGCCCTGACATCTCCATACCCACAGCGGGGTTCATCTGCAACCTGTCCAAGTGGCAGTGGATATAACCCATAACTGACTGCAGCACTTCCACTGTGAGATCTCAAAGTGCCTTTCCCAATGGGCTGCTGTTACTCTGCTCTGCAAAGAGAGATGCTGAGACACAAGGACGATAAGTGACACCCATGTCTGAGGGTGGGCAGAGGGACAGCCCAGGAGTGAAAGGCAGGACTGCAGCATCCAAATGCATCCCTCTGTCCTACCGCACCTTGTACTGAGCAGAAGCCGTGAGCTTTCTTGCAGCTGAATGCCCCTCAGTTCCCACTTGTCTTTCATATTCATGACTAAGTCCTAGAGCAGTTTTCCTCTACAGACTCTGAGTCACTGGTGCCTTCTTGTTTTATTTAGTGACAAGGGGGTTTAACAAGGATGTGCTTTCTGAAATCTTGCCTGCAATGCGCTGCTATGTACTGGTGTTGTGCTGGAAGCCAGGAGCCCAGCTGTGGGTTGAGGTCCTGCAGTAAATGGAGTCAGAGAATGAAATCATGGCCCTTGTCACCTGGTTAAAGAAAAGCAGCTTCACTGCCATCAAATTTTTCCTTTAGGTAAAAAGAAATGGCTTTGTGGGAGCTCTTCCCATGTCAGTTTGCTAGAATATTTGACAAGTAAGTTATTTTCTAGCTTTCAGTTTGATTAAATTAGCTTTTAATTTCATTATGAACTTATGCAATGGAGAAATAAAATGTTTAATACTTTTCATTTATAAATCCCAGTACTGAATTAAATGAAAATGCATCTTAAACTTGAAATATCGTCGTTTCATTCACTCATACCAAGGAAATCTACAACCTAGGATCTAGACACATCCCTTAACTTAATTTTCTTTCTTCCAAGCCCACCACAGTATTCTTTTAGAATTATTGCTGAAAAACATGAACTCCTTCATGTGTTACCATGCGGACTGCCAAGGGTTGGAAAGGACTTTTTGTCTCTCAGCAAGAAAAAGATTCTCCATTCGTTGTCTACATAGAAATGTTATCATTTTCTTTCTAACCACAACCTTATTTTAAAGATATTATCAGAGAACAGCCTGAACAAAGAAATAGGTCAGTATATATAAACAAGCTGCTTTCAGAAACACTGTTTTGCAGCTTGTCCTGTACCTGCAGATGCCTCTTGTGAATTCTGCTGTCGCCCTCGCTGGGAGTGAAGCTGTGCTCATATTTAGCTCAGGAATATGGTACAAACCACCGAGGTACAGCAGCGAGGGAGCACTTTCCTCTGGCAAGCCTAAATGGTGAATGCAGCCTTATTGGTTTTTTTTTAATGTCTTTAATGCCTTCACAAAGTTTATCTGACAGCCACGACCAGCCCGCTATCAGGCGCAGATTCAAGAATGCAGATCCTTTGCAACACCCTCTAGACTCCTCGCTCCACTCTTGAGTTAAACTGACTGGTTTTAAGGATTCCTGGTGACTCGCCTCTTAGGGGAGACCAGATTTTGAAGGCTGAGAATTGAGCATGGAGATGTTTGAACACAGAAACGAGGAGCAGCTGCCTCCCTGGGACTTGGTCCAGGAAGAGGGACAGCAGAGAAAACAGCAGAAGGAATGCAGGAAGCACCGAGGCTGGCATTGCTGGAGAAGTGGAGGGAGACAGGATCTGCAATTTAAGCCATCGTACAATTGCGTGTGGGCCTTAATGCAAAGACAAGATTTAAACAGAGTGAAGCCAATTAAGACATGTGAAGATTAGCAAAGATGTCCATGGCATCACAGAGGATGGGAAAAGTCTCAGGCCAGAGAAGTGGGGGTTTTAGGTCAGTTTAGATCTGGTTTGTGGCAACCTAAAAGCCTGTGTCTGTAAACTGGCACGTTTGTAAGTGGAACAACTCTCCCTTGACAAAAAGGTGCCTCAGCAGCAGCAGAGGCCTCTCCTCCCTAGAGGATAACCTTTGGTACACCAGTCTCAGATTCTGCTTTTACATCATGGCTTAACCTGTCTTTCTCAGGAATGAAACCACTTTCAGATCAGTTTAAAGAAGGTCCAGAAAATACTGAACGTTAGGGGACTGACAAAGCAATGAAAACACTTCATCTCCAAGTGTAAGAGGAGCCCAGTTCAAGAGAGTTGATCTCTGCAGGGTTTGGGAATAAATAAACCCCAGCTGTTTCACTGACCTTCCTGGACACTGATGCTTCCCTCCTCCGAATGCCACAAAGCTGTCCAAGAAAGCATTCTTCTCTAAATTTGCCTCTTTCCAACGATCCTGTGGGAAGAAACTTTTTTTTTTCCAAATCAGCCTTATATAAATAAAGCTTAACTTTATTTCTCCAGGCTAAAAATGACCTTGGACAGCTAATCCCTGATACAAAGTTGCACTAATGCCATTTTTTTGCATTCAACCTGTTAAGAGTCTGGATTCAAAATTTAGCACCGACTCCAGGAAAGAAAGAAGGGTCCCATTTGAAACTCGGGTGCCTCAAAGGGCTGGAGAGGTTTTCAAAAACACCCCCAAAGCATTTTTCCTAGATCCCCCCATTTTTCTTAACTCTGCATCTTAAGCTGTTGAAATCCCTATAAAAAAGTGACTTTATCCTTTCAAATATACGCATTTATCAACCAGTACCTTCCCTCAGCCACAGAATTGTATCAGGGCACGCAAATGGCTCATGCACATTTTATGCACAAACCATTCCTAAGTGGTTGTGCGCATAAAAATGCAAGGTACATCAGCTGTCACAGGAAAAAAGGCAAGGATTGCACAGCCCCATTCTCAGGTGCAAGCAGTGTGTGAGAAAATGAATTTTTCTCAACAAAAAAAGCGCCTGTCTGTACCCAGAGGGCTCCTTGCTCCATCCTGAGTTGGTTTAAGAGAAAAGGAACACCACAAGGAGCAAGGCAATATGGGATAAAGTTTGGGTGGGTGATGCTGACAGCAGTAAATCTCTTGAATGGTGGGTGACAAACTATACCAGCCTCCAGAAATGCAGCGCAACTCTGCCAAGGCCTTCAAGTCACATCCTGTCAAGTTTATGGCTGCTGACTGCTCTGATGAAGATGTAATCTTGTGTTTGTTTATTCTGGAGTTTTTTTCAGCTGGGGCTGTTTAGAGTTTTCTGAAACCTGTTAGCATCAAAATCCAATAAAAGCAAGAAAAAAAGCCCTCAGGGGTGATGAAGCAAGGCGATACCATTGGTACATTGGATACATTTGGTACCACCTCATCTAGGTGATCCTGCTCCAGCAGGGGGGTTGGACTGGATGATCTTTTGAGGTCCCTTCCAACTCCCAGTATTCTGTGAATTGCAATATCCAAGGGGTACTCACCTCATGGGGGTACCCCTCTTTCCTCATGGGAGAAGGATGAGTTGCTAAAAAACAAGCTAGCTTGCTTTTTAGGAATAAAGTTACTAAAGAAATAAGCTGCTGCATGAGGGTTTTCATCTTAGGGTTTCAAACAGGCAGGAATTGTTATGAGGGGTTTCAGACTGGTGAACAGTTTGCCAGAAGGGAGGTTTTGTTTAAATTACTCTTTGATGTATTTCTATAAAAAAGACAAACTGTTCTATATTGGACGGTGCTAAAAAGAGCAATTGCAAGCCTGCCCACGCAGCCACCTGGAGTGGAATAATAATCAAGAAACTCTAGATGAGCAACTGAATTAGCAGAGCTAATACCTACCAGAAATCATCTGACTGGAAGGACCAATGAATCTGGGTAAACACGTGGGGCTGAGCTCTACAAACAAATGACAGAAACGTCCTTGGAGCT
>NW_010206427.1:11250-19462 GCF_000695765.1 Mesitornis unicolor | reverse complement strand
ATCAGTGGGGTCTTTCCACTGAATCGAGCTCAAAATGATGTAAAGTAGTACTATATTATTTGGAATCTATAACTGAACTTTAAAGTCTTGCTTATTCCTACAGGCTCCTCCTTTCTGTGCACATCATCTCTGTATGCAAGGCCATCCTCCAGACGATAGGAAATACCCACCTTTAAGCTGATTTGCCCATGTGATTTTGTTGTGAAATAAGTGAAGAGGAGAAAAGACAGCAAAATACCCACGCCGAGATGACAACTTACAGGTTTGAACATTTCTGGGTCAGGAAAATATTTTGGATTCCTGTGCAGCCAATAGGGCGATAACATCAGCATGTCACCTGCAGGGACGGTGAAATTCTGAAACGGAGAAAAAACTGTAAGAGAAGAGAAAATCATCGATTCTACTCACAAAACAGTCCCTCCTTAGCACTCCTCTTCCATCAGCAGAAGGTCCCAACAGAGGGCAAGTGAAGGTGGTAAAGCCACAGTGGGCATATTACATGTTTGAGGCTTTTCTTGCTGTTGCACCTTTTTCCATAAGAAAGACCTAAACAGCAGAGAATGTGGAGAGACTATTTTTTATCTCATTTGTTGTTTTCAGGTATAGAAATAATAGAAACATTATTTCTGTCTTTCCCACTTCTTGTACCATGGGAACGGATATTTTCTTCTAAATCTTTTGTTAAGCATTTCCTTCAAAATGCAAAGAAATTCATAGCAATACTTCTATGACAATAGACCTTTATAGGGCTTTAGTAATTTCTTAAAAAAGCATGAGTGCTGATTCCTTAAGAGAGTGTTTTTCTCCCAAACATTTATTTGTTAGGCTTCTGAATGCTGGCACTCCTCCTCTGAATGGCACTGAAGAGAACAAGTGGAAAAGGAGGAGTTTTATCAGTTACTCAATCATGGTGGCTTTTACTGTATTTGTTGTGTCTGATTACTGTTTCATTTACCATCAGCACAGTCTCTTCAGCTCAATCCAATTTAATTTAAATTCAATTCTAAAATAAAAGTAAGACTATGAGCTAAAGAAACAAAACCACTTGTAAATTAAGGACGATTAAAATAATGATGATGGATAAATCTGTTAAACTAAACAGAAGATATGCGTGAGATTGTGGAATATCTCTACTGTTTTAATTTTATCTAGATCTATTGGGAAGCAACTTTCCAGACAAACCATAGACTGTCCTTTATTTTTTTGGGGGGAGAACCCAAGAAAAAAGCCAACCTTACCTGAATTCTTATAGGGTTTACTACTTTCTTGGTGATTGCACCTGGAGACCTCAGCCGTATGGCTTCTAGAGTGCACCATTTAATAAAAGGGAGCTTCTTCAGGTCCTCTTCAGAGACTTCTAGTTTATCTTTACCTGTTGTGGCATGAGAAAGAAGACTCTGTTTAAAAATCAGATTTCATACTTGTTTCTATACATGCTGACATGTCTTGCCTTAGACCTTCTAATAGAACACCTCAAGACTTTAAGACCTTATTTACTCCTAGTTTTCTTTATATTTCAAAGTAAATAAATGGACCAAAATCAGTACAATTTAAGAAAAGCCACTGAAGATGGTTTAATAACTGTAAAGGTAGCTGTAGATATGGCATTGGCCAGAAGAGGCCAAACAAAGGTCATCTTGGAAGCGAAGAGTCCTTGGGCTTTGTCAGTACTTTGGTAGGACTCTGCATGGAAATCTCAGCGACTGTATGTAGGCACCACATGGCTGAGCTCTTGGGCTATGTTAGCACCAGCAAATAAAGCAGGGCCAGGAGAAAGGCTTAAGCACTGATTCATGATTATCCTTATTGGTTAATTATTGATATATTTCCTTGGTGTGGTTCTGACCCATGTCAGCTAAGAGTCTTCCATGAAAGTTTAAGCGTGGTTCAGGGAACTGCATATGTGAGTGGCTTCTCCCAGTAGGTGACTGCTTTTTGAGGGAAAGAGCTTACTCATGTGGGGGTGAATCATGCTGGACAAATTTGCCTCAGGTGAGAGAAAAGAGAGCAGTTCCTGGCCTGTTTTTGCACAGATGAGCTGTAACTTTGGTGAACATGACACCATGAAAAGCAGCTGAATCGGAAGACCTCATCTGACCCTATCATAGATGCATGAAAAAAGCACAAGACTGGTTAATACAAACCTAGGTCTAAATGATGGTTGTAGAATGAAAAGACAAATACACATGGTTCTTTTTCTGCCTGCTTTTGCTTAAAAATATGTCTTGAGCATATGTTGAGTAAAGAACTCAGAGCTGGACTCTGACATCATCAGTACCTTTAGCAGCAACATTCATTATTCCCAGCTATTGACCAAGCGTGCCCTGTGCTGGGCCAACACAGAATAAATCTTTTCTAGGATCCAGAAGCACACGATCAGATTTATTACCTGCTTTGCCAAAAACAGAAGCCAGGTCTTCCATGATTCTCTCGTAAATGGAAGGATAAGAGAGTATGAAAACAAGGGTCCAAAATGCAACCTAAAAAGAGATGAAAGTACTTTAACTCAGGAATAAGGAACAGAATTACAGAATCTTTGTAGCAAATCACGAAGGTAGGTGAAAACATTTGTACTTTTTTGGATGTGCGTGTTGTGGTTGGGGTGCAGAGGGAGCCGTGCTTCCGGGGTAAATCCACATCAAGGGCTCAGATCCTGGGAGATTAGGTCTAGTCATCTGCTGTGTACTTATCTTCAGTGAACATTACATAGCTTTGGCTTTCAAACACAGAATCCTTTCTCTAATTCCAAATAACTAGGTGTTAAAATGAATTACTAAATCATTGTGCGTGATTAGATTTAGCTGCATGAATGGAAGAAAAATTAAATTGTGAATTCCTACTAATATTAGCAGAAATGAGGTTAAATAATTTACAGGGCATTGTCACAGTGAGTCATGCTAAAATGGGTAGGAAAAGTTTTAATTAACAGCAAAACAAGCAGTAGTATATCCCCTTTAGAAATAATTCGCTAACTGATTATGCAATGAAGTTGGAAACCAAGAAATTTAGGAAAGGAGAAAATCCTCTTAAGTAGGATGAAACCAGAAGGACTCGCAGCACTGCCAGGAGTCTCTCTCCTCTTGCTGAGCGAGCGGGAGACGCAGTCTGCACGCAGATCTGGTCGCAGGCCATCTGTGCTGGTGAGGGATGAGAACCCTCACTGCTATTTTCCAAAGAGCCCCGCATGGCTGCAGCCCTCCTTCTGCAAAACAAATCTGGTGGCTTAGTTTTCTCGTGCAGCACTTGGACTCTGTGGCTTCACTCCATGGGCTGAGGAGGGATAATTGAATTGTTCCAGATAAAAGCGTTTAATGTGCTTGTAAAAAACCCCCGTGGAAGGTGAAAGGCCTTTTTTCATCATTCCAGTCAGCAGAGCGGCGGTCGTGACTATTCTGAGAAACAACGAAATATCTGTACGGCTATTTACAGCTGAATATTACTGAAGTAAGTGATGATAGTGTTGTGGAAGGAATGTCAGTTATCCTGATAACAGACAGCAGGCGATGCCTCTCGCTTGTACCAACATGTGAATCTACAGCAACCCCACTGAAAATGGATGAAATCCCTTAAGGGTAAATTGTAGTAATAGCCAATCTACAGAAAAAAACCCAGATATATCCTTTAGGAGTACACATAAAAATAACTCACTATCGTTTTTTTTCTAAATCACATCTGTAACGGACGTAACAGCGCTGGAAAGAGCTTAGTAGTCATGGTAAATAAAGGATGTTTTTGCTGCCATGGATTTTTCATCTGAGAAATTCCTATAAATGTCTTTGGTCTGCCGAAGCTGTGTTAGATATATTGGGCTTGTTAGCATGCATATATCTGTATCATTAATCTGCCAAATCCGTTTCTAACATAGGCAAAACTTAACTGGCAGTAGAATCAAACTATTGCTTTTCTCCTCCTGAAGCAACACTGGCATTTGTACAGCAGATCCCCCAAAGCAAAAGAGCCAAATTCCCTCACGGATTTACACACAGATGAAGTTGCTCTACATGATGCTTTTGATATTCTTTACAATTGCTAACACCAGGCCATTTAAAATAGAGTCTCTACTAGAATACAGCCACAGTGCTTCAAAATAGAGTTAACTCCTCTTCATGGCTTAAGACTATGATCTTAATAGCTATGAGACACATGTTCCTGAAATGTTATGATAGAGGACATCATAATTTAGGAAAAATACAAGAGCAGCTTTTCTTGTCATTGCTTCTGTGACACTGCAGCCTGGGTATATTTGTAGTGATGAGCGTGGGCTTGATAATCTCTTCTTTGGAATACATGCAGTGTGCGTGACCTCTGGTTCGAAGTCTTTGCTTCCCAAATCCAGGCTTTTGAAGAGGGCAGAGGGAAGGTGTTTCTCTCGCTGAGGTACTTACAGGGACAGCATTTGCTTGCGAAGCCCAGAGCATTAGGAGACCATAATTGGGACCCAGATGTTTTCCTTGCAAGTTATCCAGGAGATGTTGCAGTAGCGTCTGTTACAAAAAAAAGCCAATAATGTGTATTTCCAAAAATATATAAAAATCTGGTTTAGGGTAGGGCTTACTAGAATTCAAGGATATAACATAATATTAGTTTATCAAAGAGAAATAATGTTATTTATGGGTTGTTTGCAGTCACAAAGTAGTGAGAGGACAGCTGTCGAGAGAAAGTGGGACTCGCTCAGGCAGTCAAAGCACCACATGAATCCCTACTCAATACCTGCACTGCCCTCCACTTTCTTAAAAGTTTTTAGGGATTTGGTTCTCTCACTCCGCGTTCTTGCTTATATGTGGAAGAAAGAAAAACATAAAACTATTCCTTTTCAATTCCTGCTCTACTTCTCTACTTTAATGAACCTGAAAATGGGACTGAACTAGATAAATGAATGGAAATGAAGAAAATGTTCTCTGTTCCTGCCAAAAAAGTGCTCGTTATGAAGAGATGGCCTCATACATCCCTAGTTCCAGGTGCTTCGTTAGTGACCTAACCAGTGGTTTCAATGGCTTGTTGTTCTTTGAAATTACAGCAACTGTGTAATGTTCTCAGATTAGCTTTTGTTTATTTATTTCCTTAAATACAGGGCAACCATGCATTCAAGGCAAAGCTTCCTCTCTGCTTTTCAGAGCGGAAAAGGCTGACCTTAATAAAGAATGACCACTCTTAAGTTCATGCCTCCTACTTCCTGCACCTTCTTACCTCCCACCATCCCCTCTCCAGCCCTCTCTTTCTTTCCATTATTCTGGTTTATATTATGAAAGAAACTGTGGTATGTAATGCTTTTAAAGTCTAAATAAAACCTGGTTTGTTTAATGACCTGTTCCATAATCATTTGGTAGACCAAAATTCCCAGGCCAGTCTGCCCTCATGTTTGTCAGGTCTATAGACAGAATTCCTGCCATAGCTAAGGAGAATAACCAAGGGGATAACTTATCACAGCTTTGACACAATCAATATTTAGGGTACTTGGCTTCCAATCCAGTAATCTGCTATTTTCTACTAGTCTGGCTGCTGGAGGATCTACTCACTCTACACCAGGGTTTAAAAATAGGACATGTAAGGTTTTGAAATCTCACAGAGAAACAACTGAAGAGGTCTTTCTCTCACCTCTTTCAACTGCTCACTGCAACTGTGATACCGGAGGCTGACGACGGGTCATAGCTCTGAACCCTCAGCTTAAAACTCCCCAGAGGAAGAGGACAGTTCTCAGAATTGCAGGAAATAAACTCAATTATGAGTAGGACTCAGAATTATTGGTCTGTCCTAATGTAGGTGACAGCAGTACAGGACAACTGAGGTACAGCTATCAAAGCTGACATACTTGGTTTATTTCTTCTAGTACAGAAATAATCCCTGCCCTCCATCGCTCTGGTCAGAATATACAACAAAGTAATCTTATTTTATAGCCTCAAATGTTTACCTTGGATGTGGTCTCTGAAGGGTTGGTCCTTTCAGCATCTGACACTACTTTCTCAAATAATTTTAGAAGCCATTTTTTGGATTTAGACCAGTTCCTGTAAAGAAAAGCAACAAACAGCAGCACTTAACTGAGGCAGCACAAACCAACATTTCCTTTTCCATGAGAAGGACTCCTTGGTTTCTTTCCAAGAGCCCCTGGGCAGCGGTCAGTTGACGAATGGTCAAATGTCAGTCTGGCTGACAGTAGCGTTGACTGACATGAGGAACAGCACGTCTGAAACCTCCACTTTGGCCAGATCTCATCTTGCAGCCAGAACCTGTGACTGCAAGTCTCCTAGATTTTCATTTCTATTCCACTACAAGTTTTCATTGTGGATTTGGACAATTGTGGCTTAGACCAATCTTGGGACTTTCCCTGAGAAAATAAAGGCCACATTTTTAGAGCATCCTTAGTTCTTTCTGAAGGCTGTTTTGAGGTGCTGAAGGTGCTGTCATGGTTCTGAGAGCACTGACAGGCTCCCTTCCTTGGAGTTTGACTGTCTCTGTGCAAGGTGAGCTCTGCAGCAGTGCATCTGTGTAACCTGGGAAAAGCCTGCTGGGAAAACAGCTAAAGTGTAGGAAGGACCAGAGAGATGCATCGTTGGGGACCCCCTCAGCTTGGGGGTCACATTTAGGCTCAGGCCTCTGCTCTTTGCCCAGTTCTGCTGCTCCCTCACAGGTCCAAGCTGGACCCTGCCCACCTAAGCGAGGTTGTTTCTGCCTTAGGCCAGGAAAATGCATAAGACAAGGTCAGAACTTTTTTGAAGCACCAGGCTGAAAGCCTGCCTGACCCAAGGACACATCATTGATAAAGACAGTGATATCCCAGCTAGCAAAATGCCTACAATGGCACACCACGTGCATCATCTCTGCTCCGTTACCTCAGGAAGCACTCGGGCATCTGAGAAGCATATTCGAAGTCCTCATCATACTTCTGAAAATGTTCTTCAAACTCCTTGATTTCGCTCTGACTTGTCGGACAGATGCCTTTCCCAAACAAGGTGTTCACCACTGCTGGATACATGACATGCCTGCAAGAACAAGATCCACAAGACTTACTGGCCACAGGGAAGCTGTTGAAGTAGTTTTAGGTCAGGATGCAGCGTGCTGAATTGCCAACACTAGAAGTGCAGTGCAAGATTTAAGCAGAGGATGGGAGATACATGGACCTCAGGTTTGTCCTTTGCATGTGGCTGAACTTCATCAGTTAGCATTTGGATATCTGAGCAGTGGCAAAAAGGCTCTGGGCACTGAGGTACCGTTGTCCCCATTAACCACCCTTCTTATTTCAGGCATTGCACAAACCCCTCTGCAACCAGACACCCCAAGAAATCCTTCCTCTGTCTGCGCTTTGCTGGACTGAACAATGCTTTTTTCGTTGTTTTCTTTTATCTCACTCTCCTGTTTGCTCCTCCGTTATCCTGCAAATTCTGAGCTCCCTTCCCAGACCACTTTACCAGCGCTCTTTAGCTCCAAGAAACCCCTATGCAGTCTTTACTGGGTTCCAGCTACTGCTAAATATGTATTTCAAGCAATAGCTCTTTTCCTTGCTTGCTTTTCCACAGATCATAGGGAAGGTGGAGCCACCTGCTGGCTCTATGGATTTAATTATGAAGCAGCTAAATAAAAATTATCTGGGCAATGCATTCCAATTCTTTTACCCTGCCTTGTTTGGCAAAGCTGTAAGAACACATCATACTCAGCACAGATTTACTGTGGATGTCCTTTACAGATTCTGTAGTTTATCATCAACCCTATGACCAGAAGCAGATGTGACTTTGATCTCAGGAGACAGGCCTGAGAAAAACACGGGGTTTGGGGGTTTGCATCCCATTTTTGAGACCAGTGGGACTGGGGGCTGGGAGGTATCAAAGCCCCTTTTCTCCACCTTTATCCCCAGCTAATCCAAATTGCAGTAATTGAAATGACAGGTGCCCAGTGTTTTAGGTACAGTAAAAAGCTGTATTTTAAATGTATTATGCAAGAAATGTCAGCAAAAGACGACCTGGATGTGAGGTCTTGGAAGCAGGTCCAAGGCAAAGGCAATTGTAGATCTGATGGACAGGCAAGACACAGGGGTCATCCCAGGCGATCAGGAAGGGGGAGGAGTTAAAATCTCTGTTCTTGTCATATGAAACTGTCAGTTAAGGGATTTTTTTTCACATGAAGGATAAAGTTCTGGCAGCAAAGTTAGTTGCAGAAGTCTTATTTAAGTTTTGGGCCAGGCTTAGTCTGAAACATCCAGGAAAAGTTTTCATCCTGCTGA
>NW_010206427.1:351-11219 GCF_000695765.1 Mesitornis unicolor | reverse complement strand
GCTGAATATCAAACATTTTCTCTGTTCATAAGTTCTTTAGCAACATGAAGCTTTTATCCCATCTTTTGAGATACAGAGTCTGTTGCAAGATGCTGTGTTTTCTTTTTTCTTCCAAATAGGTAACTCAGATGTTTCTCCTAGCTGGGAGAAACACCTTCAGATGAAACCCTGCCCACTCTGTGAGCCACCTGAAATTGTGAATCAGGGATGAGCATCCTGACACAGCTTTTCTAAAACTGAGCTCCACCTGGTTTAGGTAACGTCTCTGCTCCCATGTAGGAAGCCCATACATTAGAGATGTGCTGCAAAACTCCCTTACCTTACCAGGTCATTGAGGTCGCCTGTGCCCTCCGTGCCCAGGTTTGCCATGTGCTCATGCAGTTCCTTACACAAAGTGCCTGTGAACATGTGCAGATTGGAAGGACCCATCTTTCCCTTCATCATGCTGTAGAGGTTGCCATGGTTCTGATAAAATGCTTCTGCAGGGACAGAAACTATATATAAAAAGAAACAGAAAAGTTTTGGAAAGTAGATGAAGTAGATTTTCACTGAAATATAGAGTGAAAATTTCTACACACAACTCGTGACTCTAATTTAAATGCCTTAACCCTTATTTTCCTAGAGTGAAATTCCCAGCAAGCTTCCTTCTAACCTTATAAAGATTTTGGTGAGCCCTCTGCTTCTTTTGAGTACCTGGATCAGAAACCTTTGATCCCTTGCGACTGAATCCAAATCACGTAGCAGGCTTACAGTGCTACACCTACATGAGGGAATTGCATTTCCCCTTCATTTTGTAGCATGGTCATGGGTTAAGATAAGCATTTAAGACATGATAAAAAAGCCAATGGGCTCTGGATTGGGCTTAAATGTTCCTGGGTAACTAGATTTGATTTCCATTCTAAAAGAGCTAGATCTTATTTACCTGCATTCTCGACAGCTTGTTGTACTGCCTGTTCAAAGTTTAAGTCTTTAGATTTAAAAAATGCTTCGGCTCCTTCTTCCTCAGTCACAAAAGTAAACCGTTTTCCCAGAGCAAATATTGTGAATACAGGCCCATGCTGGAACAAAGAAAGATTGCAGATTACTGTATTGTTAACACGTTTGATGGGAGCCCCCACAGGACTTTGGTACTGCTGAGAGGTCAGGTGGGAGGACCTGGTCCTTCCTGCTCTCTGCACACTTTGGCTCAGAAGTGAGCAAAGGTAAACATGAATCAGACCTAAATTTGTAGACTTACAGACAAGAAGGGAACATCATGGGGGCCTGCCTGACCTCTTGCAGCATAGAAGAGATTCCTTCCCTGAGATAAATATTTTACATTTGAATTACATTACATTACAGTTCAAACAATACAGCCTACCTGGATTTAACGAACCCAAGTGATGGATGATCTACTACATCCCTTGGCTGCCATAGCAAAGTAGCCACAATGTAAAAATTCATAATCCTACCTATTTCAATCTACTTTTTTTTAACAAAAACTCCCCACTCCTGCACCTTTTTCATATTTTTTCTTCTTTTCTAGTTTAAATGTTCTGCTAATACCAACAATTTCTTTCTTGTACAGCTTTTTAAAGATTAATCTCAAAACAGCTTACAAGCTTCGAGCAGAACAGATGGAGTTTGTTGAGACTTATATTCAGGGAAGGCTTTTGCTGCCATAAATCATGGTTGTCCCTCTGTATCAGCACTGGTGAGGCCTCACCTTGTTCAGTTTTCGGCCCCTCACTCCAAGAAGGACACTGAGGCAGGTTACATTGTGGACAAGTTTTCTGTTGATCTACTTGAAATATTGAAAAGTTTTAAATCTACCTTGTCTACATCGTTTATGCCACTGACTTTAACCATTTCTTTTCTTGTCTGTGCCTCTATTGTAAAGGCTGCTTCAGCAAAAGCTCTTTGGAGCCAAGGAAAATATTCCTTTTGACAGGAGCTGAATTATGATTGTGTCCTTCAACTGTAAATTATTAAAACAGAATGACTGTTTAAACTCCCTGGGTGATAATAAATAAAATACTGTTTTAATAATAGCTAAATTGCTATGGTTGGGGTTTTTTATGGATAGTAGCATGTTCTCGTCATCTGGCTGGATAAAAATAAGTGAATTTGTACCGTGTTTGTTTTTAAATCAGATTTTTTAAATTTTAAATTGACGTTAAAATGTACTTAAACTAATTTTAAAACAAAATTACATGTGAACTAATAGCAACCTAATGATCCAATAACACCTAATGATTCAATAACACCTAGTGATTCAATTAAGGTCTCACTCAATTAAAGATTGGAACTGTTTCTTTTGGATGGTTACATGCAAGCAAGATGCCTAACATCCCATTATAGACAATAGAGATCGAATCTGGGGAGCCTAAAAACCCATTAATCTGACCAACTACTGCACAACTCTGGTTTTAGAGATGAGCTGAATGGGCCTTAGGTTCCACTGACCGTCAGTAAAGCCTGGACATCTTGCCTACCTCCAAACACCTACACAAACAACCGGGTTTTGTATCTTATCCAATTTACTGCAATCTACTTAAAATAATTAAAAATAAACCACTATTAAAGAAAAGTAAAATAATTAATGCTCCAGGTGTACAGAATCCAGGTGGGGAAGCAATGTGAGTTAGCAATTACATCAGTTTAACACATGTTTCCACCCTGGAGCCTTTCACTGCAAGTGATGGACTAAGACTTTGTTTCAAAGTATTAAGTAGAATGAACTTAAGCAAGTGCTAGGTAAATCAGTGATAAATATTACAATTTAACACAATTTAGAGGCATTAAAATATAAAGTTGTGGAAGAGCAACAGGAGGATGGACAGGCAAACACGGTGCCTTTCTAAAGGGCTCCTGAAGAAGGACCTGGGAAGCCTCAAAGAGTCATTCCTGTACTTGGCAAATTTTTATAAGCGTTATTAAAGACCAGGATTAGCAGTGGATAAACAGGATGTACTGAAGAAGGGCCCAATACAGCTTCTAGGAAGACATAAAGATGTGTGGCCTTAAATATATTCCTAATTCATTCCTTAGAAGAAGGAATTAAAAGTTTACTCATGATCTGGAGTCAGCTGAGAGTCTGAACTATGAGGAGACCTAGAAACATCAGAGGAGAAGAAGGCCTAAAAGAATCACATTCTGAAACGACTCCAAGATCTACTATACAAGTGCTAATAATTAATTTAGGGCTCTCATCTTGCTAGGAACAGTGGAGGAAGGACAGCAAACATCCAAACCCATCCTGTGCCCATCTCTTCAGTTTACTGTGTCTTTGTCCATTCCATCCCAGCAGGATACACTGAGCTAGAAAAGGCAAAGGGGTGCACAGCAAGCATGCATGAAAGTTTTAATAAAAGGAGACTAAGTGGACTTAGATCCCAGGAAAAGTGAAAAGAGAATAATTGTTTCCAGTTTCTCGTAATGTGAAAGCTGATGAGTACCTATGAGAACCTAGCCGGTTTAAAACCAGACAGAATGCTTTCTTCATATGGTTCATGGTTAAATTATGGATTCATTGTGGTGGGATGCTGTGAAGCCAAAATTATACACAGGGTAACAAAAGAGATGAGGTTATCATAGATCATCTGGATGCAAATTCCAGCCTAGGAAGTCTCCAAACTGTTGACAACCAGAAGATGGGAAGAAAAAGCAGAAGGCAGGGTACTCACATCAGGGTGTGCTCCTTACACCCTGTACTGAGCATCTACAAATAGCTGCTATTGGAGACAGACACCTGAATAAACAGACCTTTCACCTGTCCTGGTACAATTATGCTGATCTAATGTCATGAAATCAGCAGCTGAACAAGCTGTCAAGCAGTTCTGCATTCACCATCCCTGTGGTATGGGCAGGTACCAATGAAGCGTGGGCAGTGCCTGCCAACGCTGTGTCCCAGTTTACTGCTCTGTTTGAAACAGTGTTTAAGGAGACCTGATGACATACAGAGATACAGGAAGCAAAATAAAAATCCTCTTGGGATTTAGGGCCTATGAAGCTGCTTTCACTCATGAGAGCTCTGTTTTTTCCAAAGGCTGGGAAGCATCACACAAAACAGTGGTGCCATGATGACAGGCAGATCTGAGCCTACATGAAAGTAAAACTCCTGAGAAATAAAAACTTCAGAAGGATGTTTTCCAAAATCCCAAAGGCAGGAAAACAGGGAAACAGCCGTTCTTCCCAGGGGCACTGTGAAGTAGGGAGCAGCCACTCTCAGCTGCAGTCCTGTCGAGACTCATGTTGGGAGCTATGTGCACTGGGCTGGTTGTCTCTTCCTTGTCGTACACACACACAGGTTCAATGTCATGTCCCCTCTCTATCTCAGGGACTTTAGCATGTTGGTCTTCTGTGCATGAAACCAGGGTCACAGACCATCAGCAATTCAGCTGTGGACATCGCCTTCAGAAATGCTCCACCAGAAGCCTTGTCCTCTTCTGCAGCCTGTTTCCCCTCCACCAAACTTCACGCAGGATGAATGTCCCTTGCCGTGTAACCCAGTGAGCCATCCCTCATGCAAACACAGAGAATAAGGCTGAGAGGTACCCAGCTGAGTCCTGAGACATGGCACCATGTCCCAAAAACAGTCAACACACCGGGAGTGACGTATGGATGCACAGGTCAATACAGCAGTGCAGAACAATCTCATGGGTTTAACTGAACTTTTCTGGTTAGCTTAATCAGCAAACTGATCAGAAGCTTTTGAAATTCCTTATTAATTCTTACCATGCTTGTCAGGCAAAGTGGGGAACCACATCTGTGAAATCCTTTGAACCCCTCATTAAGCAGCTCTACCTGTATTTTATGTTGCACAGTAGCTCCAGTTACCCACCCTGCCTATCCCAGACCGCCTGCTTTAGCTGCTTTAACCACCCAGGCAGCTTTAGGAGGAAGAGGTGGTATCTTTTATTAGACCAGAGATTCAATATTTAATTAGAGCAGAGGATCTTTCTTTTCTTAGACCCACTGATGACACAAGGGGAAAAACAGACAATTCTTCCAGCCCACGTCTTCTTCTGTAGGAGGAAAACAGAAGCAGTGAACTTCAAGCGAAAGTGCAGGTGGGAAGCAGTGGAAGTCTGGTGTGGTACTCCAGGGCTTGAGAGAAAAAGCAGTGAGGGATATACACTAAAGGGACAATAACAAGAAAGCTAACTCTTTAAGAAACTAAAAGAAATGAGTGTCATTTTGACAGACTGAAAGATTAATAAAGAGGAATTTTCTAACTGCAAAAGTCTCCCCTGAAGGTAATGACCCTGTGGAGCTGAAGAGGTTTCACAGTGCCTACAGCCTGGTTCTGCACCAACGTTTACAAGGGCAGCTTGCTCATACGAAGGACACGTAACCCTGTTCTGGCAATATGAAGGAGCTTGGAATTATTGCAGAGGCGTTTTGCAACCCTTGTAGCGCCTGCTAATCACCCCTTTGGCAGCAGCACTTGTTTTATTTGGCTGTACTGTGCCACAGTGCCTACTTTAAAATGGAACAGGCAGGAAAAGGCTCAGCCTCAGCACATTGTGCCAGTGCAGGAGGTGGGAAGGGAGCGAGGGAGACATCCCTGAGAAGAAGGGGAAAGCAAACACACAGGAAAGGGGAGATATGTAAGAAAACCTTCTCTCTATGCTTTGCCTTATGTCGAGTTCTCTCCCACTGAAAATGCTTCTTGTTCTGGTTTCTGTCCCAACAAAACCTGGGGTTTATAAAGTCCCTCAGGTGTTTCTGGTGTGTTCAGATGTGGCAGTTAACTGCCATAGGACCAAGAGCAGCTTAAAGGGTCTCCAGGAAAATGAACATCAAAATTAATGGACCCAGAGGCACCAAGTTTGCATTTATGCTTCAATCCATTCTTTTAACATGTAAAAGTTTTGCTCATTCAAGCTGTGAATGAAATCCCTAAAGGGACTCTTCTGTCAGGTTTGTTTTAAAGTTTTGTATAAGAGATTTTGCTAGAAGCTTCCTGGGGAAAAAAAGCAACTAAAGCAAGCTTAAGTCATGGTGAAACACCTGGCCCCAAAAAAGACTGCACTGGGAAGGACAGTTCTGCTGCTTTAATCCGGCCACCCCCAGGATATGTTTTCAATGCAACAAGGAGGTTCTCCAACAGCCTCATATCAGAAGAGTCAAAGAAATATTATGATTTTTTTATTTTGACTGAGGCTTTATCAGTTTGTTTAAAGGATTATATGGGATGGTTTCTGAAATAGTAGGAGAACGGACTGGAATGGGTTTTCTTCCAGTCCTACATCTCCGCCCTAAGATGAATTAACAAATAACTGATCATGGTTTGCATAGATGAAAGATAAAGCAATATAAGGTTAAAACCAAGCTGTTAAGCTCAGAGAAGCCAAGAAACTCCATATCATACACATGACCTTACTCTGTGGGGCACTCAGTATGCCTCAATACAAGACTGACAGCTCTTGATGTCCTCATACCTCATACTTCAGCTGATCATGCTTGAACCTCTGCTTTCCTTTAACACCATGAGTTTAACAACCATGGCTGCAAAGAAGTACTTACAAATATGAAACCCAATAGTACAAAACAACAAAGCAAATTTTAAACACCCAGTATTTATTAATACATTTTTTTCCAAATTTCAGAATGCTACAGTGGTTTCATTTTCAGCAAGTTCTTTGCAAGTAGTGGGCTGTGCAGTCCTTCGGTATTGAACACTGGATCGCATCAATATCATCACCAAATTAAAATGGGAATGCAGGGTTTACGTCAGTTAGTACCAGTGGCCAAGCATCTAATCTAAGTTAATCATTCAGGCTCTATCAGACAGACATAGAGGAAGAAAGGCATGTCCAGGGGGTAAATATTCACACCCATTTTTGGTAAGTTTTTTAGGATGGAAAAAGTGGCCTGCCAAGCATGCCTGTGTCTCTCTTGACGTTGAGGGACACCAGCTGGTACTCAGAAATCTCACCTAACTTCAGGCACACAAGTAATTACTCTCCTGGTCCCAGCCCCTGGCACAGGGCTTTCCACATTATCTGAAACCACGATTAACACAGAGCCAGAATGCAAAAGCAAAACAGCAGAGGTGCTGGGTCCAAACAGGACGATCACAGCACAGAGATCATGCCTGGATCGGATCCACAGCTTAGCAACGTTACTGGTACAAAGCCGATGCTGGCTAAATGCTCCTGATGCTGTAAAATGTGACAGGACAGGGGCAAACTTAATGCAAAAGTTTTTCCTTGCCTTTCCCCTTGCAGGCAGCCACCCTGAACACGCACCCATGAGCAGGCACAGCCATTACCTTGCTTCTAGCTTGCTCTATAAACTCCAGAGGAGCTTTCCCGAACTGAAACGCAGCTCCAAACCAAGGGATCCAGCTCCCGATGCAAGGAGGGGAGCTCGGGTTTCTCAGCGGAAACAAAACAGCCTTGACAATAAGAAGTCCCAGGACCGCGGCCAAGAGGAGAGCCAGAGCCATTTTGCCTCTTCGCTGCCTGCTGCAGCAGCTGCTCCGCCTGCCACTCCCCCCCCCCCTGCCACAGCGCCCGGCACGGCCGCGCTGGCCGGGATTGCCCGAGTGGCTGAATAGGGCCTCTTTTATCAGTCCTGCCAGCTGAGCACTGCCATGGAGACGAGATGTCAAAGCTCCAAGCGGCTCAGGGGACAAGTCCTTGCTCTGGAAAAGGCAGAGCTAATTCTCCGGGACGAGGACCAACTCCACTGCTTGCAAAACTTCGATGCTGCTGCGACAAATCCTTGGACTTTGCACCAGGTGCTGGAGGGCTACCCAAGCAGCCAGGGGCACAGCCAGGGACATGGTGGCAAAGGAGTGCACCACTTTCTTCAGTAAAAAAACAAACCCTACTTTTTAGCAGTATCAGGATTACAAAGCAGAGAGGCTGCGATTTGCAGAAATTTAGCTTTCAGCAAGGCAGATGGCAAGAAACTTTTGCAGGCATCACCTGAAGCAGTGAGCCTTATCACAGAATAACAGAATCACAGAACGTTAGGGATTGGAAGGGACCTCAAAAGTTCATCCAGTCCAATCCCCCTGCCGGAGCAGGAACACCCAGATGAGGTTACACAGGAAGGCGTCCAGGCGGGTTTTGAATGTCTCCAGAGAAGGAGACTCCACAACCTCTCTGGGCAGCCTGGTCCAGTGCTCTGTCACCCTCACTGAGAAGAAGTTTCTTCTCAAATTTAAGTGGAACCTCCTGTGTTCCAGTTTGTGTCCGTTACCCCTTGTCTTATCATTGTTTGTCACCGAGAAGAGCCTGGCTCCATCCTCGTGACACTCACCCTTTATATATTTATAAACATGAATGAGGTCTTCCCTCAGTCTCCTCTTCTGCAAACTAAAGAGACCCAGCTCCCTCAGCCTTTCCGCATAAGGGAGATGCTCCACTCCCTTAATCATCTTTGTAGCCCTACCTTATGAAAGGTGTCTCCCACCTGAGATGGTCTCATTAAAGGCCAAATGTGTGTCCAGTGCCTGAGGAGCAGAGAAAGGCTTCGGAGGATTAACTAACAATTCAAAACCTGCTGGTGACCCTTATAATATGTCAGAAGACAGGATTTCAGAGAGGTCTGATTGGTTTCTTTGCATGCATGGAAATAGCACATCAAAATTATGTACAAAATTCATCAAGGAAACCCAGGAAGTGCTGTCACAGACCACCCCTGCACACCTTCAGCAAGTTTCAAGACATTACAGAACCAGGAGCCCCATGATGTGTCAAGAAGTTCATAAAGGGGCTGGAGCATCTGTAATTTGAGGAGAGGCTGGGAGAGTTGGGGCAGTTCAGCCTGGAGAAGAGAAGGCTCAGGGGGATCTTATCAGTGTGTATGAACACCTGAAGGTAGGGCACAAAGAGAACGGAGCCAGGCTTTTTTCAATGGTGCCCAGAAAAAATGGCAAGTGAGCACAAAAAAATACAGAAAATTCCACTTATTTTTTTTTAAATCATGATGTTTGTCAGACAGTGGTACAGGTGAAACTGTGTACTTTTAGAGAAGGCAGAGTAGGTCTGTCCCCAGAAGTGTACATTAAGGGACGAGAGGCAATGGACATAAGATGCAAAGTGGGAAATTCCATCTGAATATAAGGAAAAGATGTTCACAAAGTGGTTAAGTGCCAGAGCAGGGTGTGGGTGTGGAATTCCCATCCTCGAAGGTTTTCAGAAGGTGACCAAACAAGGCCCTGGACAACCTGATGTAACTGTGCAGCTATCCCTGCTCTGAGCAGAGCACTGTCCAGGTGACCTCTAGAGGTCCTCTCCAACCTAAATTACTCTACAGATTGGTGATATGTAGGCTGATATGTAGTGGCACAAACTGATCCAAGCCCAGAAAATAGCTATGGTGGGAGGCACAAAAGCACTAACAGCAGATGGCATAAACTGCCTAGAGTAAGGCTCTGAACTCCTCGTACCCTCAGAGCAACCAGGCACATTTGCATTAAATTGCAATACGCCTCTTTGCCATTTTAATCAGGGTTTTGTCAGTGGTTTGTCCCATTACTGCACAGATTCTAACGAATTCTAACCCAAAGAAGGATCCAATTTGAAACTGGTTACTGGTGACTGACAAGATAAATTCATCTCACTTTAGCTGAATATTTCACCTGCTGTGGTCCCTTCATTTGTCTAAATCCTTGTGACCTGGACACAAAATGTTAGCCAGACAGGGGCGTGGAGGGGTGTTCTGGGATAAATTTCTGTAACCTAAAAAATCCCCAGATCCTCAGCATGAGGATTAGTGATTAATGGCTAATGATTAACTTAGTGATTCAGCTGAGCCTTAATGATAAATTAAAAGCTTCTCTTGAACAGCGCATGCCTTACTCTTTTTTTTCACATGATGAGAACCCAAATATACCTACATTATTTTAAGATAAATTAGGACTGGCACACAATTGATGGGGCTTCAGCATTCAGCCAGGAAAAGCTTTAAACTTCCCACATATGGGGCTTTGGGCAAAGATCAGCGTCTGTCTTCTGCCTCTTGCTCAAACGGCACTGCTCTGTGCCTAATCCCCAGATGTGAATGGCTACAAGCACTAGGAAGTGAGTTCCCAGCTCGGCATGTAGCTGTTGTTAACGCAGCTTTTGTTAAACCAGGTCTAGATCAACTCATCCATCTTAGGTGTCTGTGCAGCCGTTCGGCACAGGGACGCAGTTTGGGGCTCCCGAGGTGCTGCTGTCAGTGACAGCACCCCCTAAAGCAAACAGACCCCACGTGTTCCCATAATCTTGAGGTCTCCTTAATGATATATATTTTTTAACGTAGATATCTGGCAAAAGGTGCGTGTGACTGTACCGGCAGCGCCGGTTCCCTGGCAGAGGGCAGCGCTGGTGACAGACTACATTTCCCAGGAGCCTGTTGCTTTTGTGTCACCGTTCAAGGACCTCTCAGCTCTGCAGGAGGCACTTGGGTTGCTGCGATTCCCGGTGCTGTCGCTGCAGAAACATGACCTTCAGCAATATGTCTCCTAAACGAGCCAGAGCAGAGCTGAGCTAGGGTCTGCTTTTGCTCCAGACCCTGGCGGGGTGGCTGGGTGGCCTTGCTTCATGTCGGACGCTAGATGTCACCTGCAGAAGAAGAGAAGAGCTTACCTCTTGCAGAGAGATGGCCCCGAGCCAGCAAATTCGCTCTGTCAGCCTGTGCAGCGGCTGTGGCAGAACTAGGTACAGCTCGCCGCGATTGTCCCACAGGGAAGGGGGTCAAAATGTACTTACGGGGGGCAGGGGGAACTTCAGTCTCCGGACACCTTATTCCTTGGTGTTCGGTCCAGCTTTTCTGCTCCAACAAATCTGTTCGTTCCACTCTGCTTGTCGTGACTTTTCAATAATTTAAGACTTGCAAGTGTTTTGTGCCACCTGACTGTGGTTGAAGGGAGGGGTTTTTCAGGT
>NW_010206427.1:0-320 GCF_000695765.1 Mesitornis unicolor | reverse complement strand
TGCCGCAAACACAAGAGGCCCGCAGCCATAACAGAGCACTTGGGACTAATTAAAGTTTTGCGCTTGCCGGGTTTCTGGAAGAAAACTAGAGAGGCAGGACGATCTGTTGCCCAAGTTAGTAGCAAGGGGCTGACTTCTTCAGGAATTTGCTTTGCATAGTTAATGCAGGTTAATAAAAGAAAAATCAAATTTTACCTTTCTGGTTACAATGGAGATACCTGTCAAAATTAAGTACAATAAACTGCTTGCTGAAATGCAGAAAAGAGGCACCCTGGCATCTGCGTAGTGCTGCTTTGTGATCAGCAACTTATTTGGAATAT
>NW_010206426.1:0-1692 GCF_000695765.1 Mesitornis unicolor | reverse complement strand
ACAAATTTTGAAATTCTCAGTTGAATAAGATCCCACCAAGTAGCCTCAGTCCTCGTTCCAGTGTTTGGCTCTAAGGTATTTCTTAAAAACTTAACACTCTTAATTTACACTATCAGCCTCTTCTTGCAGCCTAAGGTAAGTTCACTTGGGGAACATCAATTTAATTTGCTGCAAATTAAAATAGATTTGGGTGATGAGAAATTATGGCAAAAATACTAAACAACATTTCCCAACACCCACCTCTCTTTGTCCCAGGCTCAAATGACTCCACCCCCAATACTTCTACCTATCCTAGCCAGAGAAGAGTAGGGGAAATTGGAAATGGATTTTTGTTCAGTACCAGCAATGCTTTTCCTGATGCAGCCCAGGAATCTGTTGGCATTTGCTGTGAGGGTACAATGATGGCTCATGCTCAGCTGCTTCTCCTCTGGGACCCCAATGTGCTTCTCTGCAGAGCTGCTCTCTGCCCAATTGGCCTCAATCATTATGTCCACAATATTGCTGGATCATATTCTCTCATGGGAACCTCACTCATCCTTATGTTTCCACCATCCATCCCCTCCAGCATGGCTCTGCTGGGAAGCAAAACCTTTCCACACAAGGGCTCCCATCTCTGGGTACCAGGTTTCCATGGGACAAGGCTGCCCTTGGCCCTGGTTCCACGATGGAGGTGCTGCAGCCCGAATAAGCACCGCAGCCTGGGGCATAGAGAGCAGAGCCCCATGTGCCATGATAGAGCTGTGACATGAGTAGAACGAGAGCTGAGCTGGGGAAGGACAGCTCCCATGGTTGTGTGGTAGTTGGATGTACAGGGTCTACAGGAGAGACCCACAGGGATGATGAGGAGTGGGGGATGCCCTGAGTGTGACAGGGAAGCTCAGATATGTGGAGGTCTTCTATTGAACTGTAAGAGCTGAGAGCTTGTGTGCGGGTCAAAGGAGAGACCAGAAAGGAGGACACTGTGGTAGAATTTAGTTGTGGCTTTGCCATGGCCAACAACTAAACACCCTGAATCCATTGTTCACTCTCCCATTACACATTTCAGGGTATAGAGGAGAGAATCAGAAGTGAAAAAAGCTAGAAAACTCATGGGTCAAGACAAAGGCAGTTTAATGCATGAAGGAAAAGCTGTGTGCTCAAGCAAAGCAAAATGAAGAATTCATTCCCTGCTTCCCATGGGCACGCAGATGTTCAGCCATTTCCAGGAAAGCAGAGCTTCATCACATGTGTCATTGGCATTGGAGGAGAACCACCATGGGCTAAATGTCCTCTTTTCATCCTGCTTTCCCTCAGCTTTCAGTGATGAGCAAGACGTCCTATGTTAATCCGTATCCCTTTGGTCATTTTGGATCAGCTACAGCTCTCTCAGATTTCTGTGCACCCTCAGCCTACAAAATGTGGGGGCAGAGTGTGAGAAAGGGAAAGCCTTCACTGGTGAAGACCAGTGTCAGCCTTGGTTGTAGTGACCAGGAGATTGTGGTGTCCCTGAGCCCCAGAGATGTGGGGAAAGAGAAAAGCAGAACACAGACCATAGGTATCAGGATCTGAGATCCTGGCCTGCTGAGGGCACAGGCAGATGGAATCCAATGGGAGCAGGAACTGGGCCTTGAGTGCACCCATTGACCTTCATGTCCCTGACCAGAATCACCTGGAGCCTCCAACCACACCTCTGGCCATGGGCCCAGGAGCACG
>NW_010206425.1:85499-89227 GCF_000695765.1 Mesitornis unicolor | reverse complement strand
GGCCTCGGGGGTAATGTGGCTGTTTCTCTGTGGAGCCGCTAGGACAAGGAAGCCCGCAGGGTTTGAGTAAGGCGAGGGAATGCTCTGGCGTTGGGACTCAAAGGAAGCAGCCTTGAGGGCTGTGCTCGGAAGGAGACTGCTGGCAGCTCCTTGATTACGGTCGTTGCTATGCTGTGTGTAGGCGAGTGGGTAACGGGAGCAGGCTGACGTTGTACACTCGTGCCAGACGCTTTAGAACGCCACGAAACAAGCAGCTAAATTTAATGTTAGATTTCCACATGTATAAGAATAGTAGTTTAGTCAGCAGTATTAGGAAGGCAAATTCAACAGATCACAGCATAGATTCTTATATCCTTTGAAGTATCTTGTTCTGGCTACGGTTGGTCAGTGTGTATGGAATACCTGGTGTGCCAATGCCCAGGTTTCATGTAATTAACTGGCTGAAGATTGCAGGCACAGCTCAGCGTGAGGCAACAGTTGTAGGTGGAGAAAAAAAGTATAATAAACACCTAAATTGGAAATACGTATTTTTGGCTTAACCAAAATTTTATTACCACTTTGTTTCAAATAGAACAAATATTTAGAAGATTTTAGGAAAAAACTGTTGCTAAGGGTAAGCATGTTACTACCTATGTATAAGTAGCAGCTAGGGAGAAGCAAAACTAGTGCATCAGGGCACCTACACAGCTGTTTACTCCTGTGGATGAAAAGCCACTTCTGCTCTGGTAGCATTAGTTCACTAGTAATCATGCAGTGTGTTTTTTCTTTTTTTTTTAATAAGACTTGCCCATAATTATGGACAACACATTGTGTTGTGGAAGTCATTAGCTTTGTTTGGCCAATAATTTATTTATATTTTTATAAAAAATAACATTTTATATATTTTATGCTATTAGGTTATCGTTGTACTGGATGATAAAAAATAAAAAATCTAGTCCTTTTTCTCTCTTAAACATTGTGTGTATACTATCTCAAGAAATAGATTATTTATCCTTATGTGAGGATTGTAACTGATCTTGAAGCTCTTTCAATATAAAGGTTATAGTTAGCAACCATTCATGGCTTTCTTTGTCTAAGTTAGTATTTAGTTCATCATGAATTACTTAATCATGATCATATTCTAAATACGTTTGCTTCATCCTTTCAGCTTTTTGTGCTATGGACGGTACAAATGTGGGGATTTTTTTCTGAATTGTAACCAGGAATTATTTTAAGGTTACTTTATACTTATGACTTGATGTTTCTATAACAATAAGATACCTTTCACTTAAGACTCTAAAATTAAGACAACAAAATTTATGAAGACTAGTCAGTACTAATGATTATTGAACAGCATTTTAGGGACTTGGAGGGCTACAGATGTGTGCAAAGATCATATTCAAAGGATATTCTGAACTTGTAATTCACTAGACTTCATAATAAAGCACCGTGCATTTACTCATTCTTGTGCTAAAAAAGTGTGTGTATTTAAGCGTACATACTTGCAGGGGCTGAAAGTGCTTTTGGGGATTGGTTTGTCAGATGTCTTGTTTCTGTTTAGATAGAAGGCAGCAGGTGTATCTTAATTGTCTTTTTTTTTAAAACTGAAACTTAATATTTTAAGTTTTTCTTCATTCTGTCGTCTGGGAAACAGTACAGAAATTGCTTTAAACTAAAATTGCCTTGTTATCACTTTCAGGATTTTCATGGACTTATTGAGCCCTTTACCTCACACTTGGTTATGAAAGCATGTTAGGAAAGAAGTGTTTATTCTCACAGAATGTTATCTAAATAACATGGTTTCCCATTATTTTTTCAGACATCTGAATTGTGTTTCTTCTTACTCTCTTACTGTTTAATGTTCCTACTATGCTATTAGGTTGCCTGTCTTGCATGTAAGTCAGACTTCTTCATTTTGAAGCAGCTAGCTTCCTTCAGTACATATTTTTGAGTTTTCTTCTTGGAATTTGGCAGACTACAATGAGTGCACCAAATAAAGCACTAGAACTACAGCTGCAAATGAAGCAAAATGCTGAAGAGCTGCAGGATTTTATGAGAGAATTGGAGAACTGGGAGAAAGATATTAAAGAAGTGGATTCTGAACTAAGGAAACGGAGTGGTGTCCCAGAAGAGGTAGAAATCACAAGTGCAGCATCAATATTAACTCAGCTAATCGTAATGTGGTAGTGCTTGTAATAATTACTTTTTGCTTCAGCAGAATTACGTGTTGGCTTAAAATATTTGAATAGAAGGTGTGAGCTAACCCAGCTGACTTGTTTATTATCTGAAGCAGACCAAAGATTCTTCTACAAGCTCTTCCACCAACAGAGCTGTGGGGCAGTAGCCTCTGGAAGTGATGGGGCCAGTAAATTTTTCATCCGTTTCAGGGAGAGCTAGGAGAATATTTGTTTGCAGCATCAGTATCACTTATTTATTGCTGACTTTTAATGTATTGATGTTATTCTTCAGTGATAATCTACAGAGAGTTTTCTTCTAAAACTTAACTTTGTATCATAATATTTGCCATTATTATGTATTGAAAGATTTATACTTTCTGTCCTTAGTGGTTTTGTAGAGTTTCTAAGAACAACTTGATGGATGGATTTCTGAAATAAAACTAGCCAGTAGATACAGATAATATATCTAGATACAGGTACTATATATTCTTCAATACAAGTGAATTTCACTCATCAGTTACGTATTACTTATTTCAATTTAGAATTTGCCACCAATTCGAAACAAGGCTTTAAAGAAAAAGAAGAGAAGCAAAAGTAAAGTCCCTTCAAAGATAACCACAGAGGAAAACAAGAAAAACAAGATCAAGTCTTATGATTATGAAGCATGGGGAAAACTTGATGTGGTGAGTCAGAATATTTACTTGTCAGCTTAGTCTTGTCCCCAGTTGATTCTGTCTTATAAATAAGATTTTCATATAGTGCTGAGAGTTCGGTCCTCAAGTCAGTATCTTACTGTGCTGGGTACTGTTTGAACATAGATACTAGCTTTCTTCCAAAATCTTTATATATTTAAAATTTGGAATATTGAGAAATACTAGTTCTATGTCGACTCTGCTTTCATGCAACAGATTTAATTTGACTTTAAGGGGAAAAAATATGGTTTAGCAGTAGGTCTATTGAAAAGCCATATAAGACTAAACACAGCTGGCAGTATGAGAGATTAAGTCTCTTAGTTTTGAAGTGTGGAATATTCCTTGGTTAAAAGTACTTAAGCAGGAGAGATTTTTTTAAAAAACATACTACTAGTTCTCTTAGTCTTACTTGATTTATTTTATATTGTTAAATTATAACATAGATGATTATTTCTATGTGATTTCAGGATAAAATACTTGAAGAACTTGATAAAGAAGATAGTACTCATGATTCTGTATCTCCAGAATCAGACTCTGAGGAAGATGGAATCCGTATAGATGCAAAAAAAGCTCTTGCAGAGAAGGAAAAGGTTACAGCTTTCTAACTGTCTGTTATACTTAGTACTGGGGCCAGTTCTTTTTAATGTCTTTACCAATGATCTGGACAAGGGGATTGAGTGCACCCTCAGCAAGTTTGCAGAAAACACCAAGTTTGGTGGGAGTGTTGATCTGCCTGAGGGTAGACAGGCTCTGCTGAGGGATCTGGACAGACTGAATCAATGGCCTGAGGCCAGTTTTATGAAGTTCAACAAGGTCAAGTACGGGATCCTGCACTTGAGTCACAATAACCCCATGCAATGCTGCAGACTTGGGGAAGAGC
>NW_010206425.1:25217-85468 GCF_000695765.1 Mesitornis unicolor | reverse complement strand
CGGCTGAAAGATTTCTTGGCAAAGAGTGATCTGAGGGTACTGGTCAACAGCTGACTGAGTATGAGCCAGCAGTGTACCCAGGTGGCCAAGAAGGCCAATGTTATCCTGGCTTGTAACAGAAATAGTGTGACCAGCAGGAGAAGTGATCATGCCCCTGTCCTTGACACTGGTGAGGCTGCACCTTGAGTACTGTGGTCAGTTTTGGGTCTTCACTATGAGAAGGACATTGAGGCACTGGAGTGTGTCCAGAGAAGGGCAACAAGGCTGAGGGAACTGGGATTGTTTAGCCTGGAGAAGAGGAGGCTGAGGGAAGATCTTATCGCTCTCTACAGCTACCTGAAAGAAGGTTGTAGCAAGGTGGGGATTGGTCTCCCAAGTAACAAGTGAAAAATCTCTTCACTGAAAGGGTTGTTGAGCATTGGAATGGGCTGCCCAGGGAAGTCACTGAGTCACCATCCCTGGAGGTATTTAAAAGACTAGTAGATGAGGTCCTTAGAGACATGATTTAGTAGTGGACAGGTTATAGTTGGACTCTAAATAATCTTTAAGGTCTTTTCCAACCAAATGATATTATGATACTTAGAATATTTTACTTAAAATAGATGTTTTACAGTAAAGCAGTACTTTGTGTGAGATGATAAAGATGTTTGAGAGGTCTAAAATGCAAGCTTTTAATTTCTTTAACCAAATATTAATGTCTGTCAGTGTACAGTAATTTATTAATAAGACTTCCTTCTATTCACAGGGTAATAACTACTTTAAACAAGGGAACTTTGATGAAGCTATAAAATGCTACACTAGAGGGATGCATTATGATCCGTACAATCCAGTATTGCCCACAAACAGAGCATCGACTTTTTATAGAATGAAAAAGTAAGACTTGCATTGTTAAATCCTTAATATTTTCTTCTTTCATATGCTGTGTTCTGTTTTTTTTGTCAGGTTTTAATTCTTGATTATATTATTTATCATGCTGCAGTACAGTCTGTGTAAGACTGCTGTTGCAACCTGCTTTGCAGTTTCAAAGTAAAATAGGAATTGCCAGGATAAGTAAGGAATCTGGTAGTCTCATGGTTTTTTGCTCTAATTTCATGCTGGAAGTTCACTGTCTTCTGTGTTAGAGTGTAAGACTTCAAAAAAAGAGAGGAAGTTCAGTATCTAATTTGCCGTTCAGAGTCAGTAAGCTCTGTTGCTAAGGCTTGAATCTGTTTTGGCTGAAGGGTATAGGAGAGTTGGTTATTCTTTCTGTTGCAGTAGAGATTTTTTTCTGTTTTCCTTTCCTGTTTTAATGTGTTCTAAATCGAGAGATGTTTAAATGCTTGTTCTGTGCCCTTTCTGAAGCATGTAAGATTTCCACTTCAGAGAGAACCCATAAAGCTTCAGAGTATGCTAAGTTGCTGAAGTATTGGGTTTTGTTACCTAGATATGTCCAAACTAACTTACTTGTATTTTTGATAGGTTTTCTGTTGCAGAATCTGACTGCAATTTAGCACTTGCTTTAGATAAAAATTACACAAAGGCTTATGCCAGAAGAGGGGCTGCTCGGTTTGCTTTGAAAAATCTTCAGGGTGCTAAAGAAGGTGGGTCTTTTTTTAATTTCTTCCCTTAAATTTATAACAACTGCTTGTCTGCTTGCTTGATTAAAGCTTGTGTGATATGCTTATTTGTTATGGGAATTTAATTTTCATTTCCTGTAAACAAAGAAATGAAATACTGTATTGCATATTTTTCTGGCAAGGTAAAATTCAAGTACCAAGTCTAAATTATTACTATAGATATTAGAAGTTTTAGAATAATTCAGCTTTAAATGCCTTGGAATAATGTGTTCTATGTAATATCTTGGGCTTTTTAGGTGACTACAAAAAAGGATCATCTGAAAAGAATGCTCTTATTTTATACTGTGGTTACTAGCCTCTATTACCTACCTGAAATATTGTTTTCTGATCTTCTCATAGATTATGAAAAGGTTTTAGAGCTGGATGCAAACAACTTTGAAGCAAAAAATGAACTGAAGAAAATTGATCAGGTAATAGGATTAATAGGCCCTAACACAAATTAATACACCCTGTTCAGTTTGTATCAACTTAAATGTATAACAAGTATATAGTTCAGCAAAATCTCATGTGCTTTTTTGACATTTGAAGTTCAATGAGGTCAAAATCTGTGGTTGAGGTTCTCCTGCATTAACTAGCATGTATGCAAACATCAGTATAGAATCACAGAATATTAGTATAATGGTGGAACAGCAGACTAAGATTGGATGTGTGCACCAATGTGTATGCTTTTAAAAAAACCATCTTCCCTCAGATGTTTTTCCTACCTCCTGTGTTAATGATTTTTTCAGTCATGCTTAGTATTTTGTTACCTGCTTGTAGTCCCACTGATTGCTGTGGTATACCGAACCAGAAAGTGGGTTTAATGCTAGCATAACATAATACTCCACTGCAAGTCTCATCCCTTTCATGACAGGGAGAGAACGTTGATTGTGATGACCTTTTAAATATAAACTCACCTGGCATTACTATGTGAATATGCTTATACCTCTTCAACTGTAATGTTGAAAGTGCTTGAAAAATTTATTTTCAGAATGAAGACTCAAAGTCTCCAGTAATTGAAGAAATAAATGATTTTTGAATTGGAATACATAAAGACAGCTTCCATGGGTCATTTTACACTGTGCTTCAGAAATTACATACTTTGTATTTACCAAGTAACATTCTGACTCACAGTGTCTCATAGAAATACATTTTCAAGAACAGTTTAGAATGATTGCTTCAATTTGCATTCAACTTATGACACAGACACTTTTGTTAAAATGCTTGGCAGATTTTTGCATCTCAGAAGTTTAGAATTTATTGTAATTTATGTTCTGAAAACATGTAAGTGGGGGAAATATTGAGGGAAAAATTATATCTTTGCAGGCTCTGTCATCAAAAGAAAGTTCAGAACAGAAAGAGTTTGAAGATGTGGTCAAATCAGAATTAACAGATGAAGAGAAGAAGTGCATTGAAGACCAGCAGCTCAAGCAAAAGGCTATTACAGAAAAAGATCTGGTAAGTCACAGAATCTGGTGGAACAAAAGAGAACTAGGAAAGTGGTGTGCTATTAGCGAGGCAGATGTGTTAATTAAACCTGATACTGTCTTGAACAGTAAAAACAGTATATTTGACATAATCTTAATTGTTTCCTGTTTTGGGCCCTATAGGGAGGGAATGGTTACAGTGAGGTCTGTTTGGACTCTTCTGGAGGAATAATTATACAAGGTAGCCTTTTACAGCCCAAATTGTGCATGATAAATTTGTAATATGTAGTAAGATAAGTAGAAATTGAATTGTATTTCACAAATATCCCATTTCTCCAGGATTATTTGCATCTCATCCCCTGCTTGTCCAAGTAGAGTTGCGGACTATTTCTTGTGTTTTCAAACCTATTGCATGGGGAAAAGTAATTAGAAAAAGGACTTCAGGGAGTGTAGGCAACAATAACAAGAAAAATGTATTTCTTAATACATGGTCTTGAATCACAATTGGCTTATTGATTCCTCCCCACTTCTGCAATTAAGAAACAACATTATCAGCTAAAATAGTTTTCTTTCTCTTACCTAGCTATTTAACTTCTGACTTTTTATCAATATTCTGGTTTCCTATATTGGTAGTAAGAGTTAACTAGTAGGAAAAGAATGAAAGCATAATTAAGTAGGTAAAAGGAACAGAAGTTTGGAGAGGCCACGGAAAAGAAATACCAGTCTAGTGCAATACTTTATTGGTCGCGGAGTTGATTCACTGTGGGCCTGTTCCTGGCAAGATTGGATCCTGTCAAGTCTGAACTGTGGCCTTTTTTTGCCAGTGAGTAACAGAGAAGGTAATACATGACTTCAATATTGAGAAGCAAAAGATACTTTTTTGTTTGTTTCCGAGATACTAAAATTAATGTAATTTTGTTGTATGAAGCATTAATTAGAAAATAAGAGCAATGTTTGGGCCCAAGTAATATTTGAGGATAACCGTTTCATGGATGTAGCAGCATAAAGATGAATTTGTGCAGTGCAGACAATAGTCTTGAAAGGGGAATTGTAAAAGTTCAGCTTTGTCAGCTTGTTTCAATTCAGGAGGTGCATGGTGGCTAATCCTGCACATTAAAGGCAAAGATAAATCACAAGTCATAGGCTTATAACATTAAGCCTGCACTTAAACTATGCATGTAGCAATTTTTTTTTCTTATCCTTGAAGTACTACAGGTTTTTTGTGGTCTGCCTCCAATATAAAGAAATATGCGATAAATATCTGCCCTGTGGTGGGTGTTCTTTGTGATCCATCTTCTTGATATTGTGACCTTCTCTACTAAAAAGGATAAGAAAAGCTCACAGAACTGATCTTTCTCAACGCCCTTTTTTTTCTAACCTAAATATTACAGGGTAATGGTTATTTCAAAGAAGGAAAGTATGAGACTGCAATAGAATGTTATACCCGTGGTATAGCAGCAGATGGCACCAATGCGCTTCTACCAGCTAACAGAGCCATGGCCTATCTAAAGATTGAAAAGTAAGTATTATTGCATGTACTTTTTGTTTCTTTGTTATGAACTACATGGAAGAGTGATCCAGTAGATTTTCATCCAAGTTACTGTTGCTCCTTTTAATTCAAAACAGTAAGGGAGAGAGAACAACTCCATATGTGTGATCTTACAATGCATTTCATAGGAAAGAAGTTCTTAGAACAAAATATCATCAGGCTAAAATTATAATTTCTGAAGTTAGATTTTCATTCTTCTATGTGTGTAAAATTCTAGATATTCAGCTTTCTCAAATGACCTACTCAAAGTCTCTTTTGACTATAAAACCCAGACAGCTACTAAGTATTGCACTGTAAAAAGAAGTGGATTATATCTATATCTGGCTATTAAATCTATATAACACATGAGAGTTTTTTCTGGAAATTGACATATTTTAAAACATTTTTCTTTAACTTCAGTAATGAAGACATTTATGTGTAGTTAGTTTGTTCTTAATTAAGCTTTATCCAGACAATCCAGTAACAGTAGGAAATGCATGCTTTCCAGTAAATGAGAGAAATTCCATATTGCTGTTTTTGACATCTGATTTATTTATTTATTTATTTATAACTCCCTGATGGTATGGTAGTTTAATCCTTTTAAACTGGTAGCATGAGAAGCAGAGAGCTGAGCATTATGTTGATCACCTGTTCTAACATGACGAGGCTGGGTGTCTGTAGAGATAATATATTGATCTCAAATTATGAGATCATAAAATAGATTGCACAGATAGTATTTCTGGCACAACACTTGTAATTTAGTACTGAAGCCATAGAAGACATCATAGTGCAAATAATGTTCTCATAGAATCAGAGGAAGTGGTACTTTAATTGAATGACCAAGCAAGAAAATAAATTCTGAATGATAAATCAGTGTGTCATGGATCTTTATATTTCAAAGAGAACCCAAACATTAAAAACAATAGAAGCTCATTCTTAATCTTATAAACATCTAGAACTGATAAGAACTGCAAAAAAAACCCCAAAAACTATTTCCATAGATTTAATGGTAGATTGAAGGAGGAGAAGAGAAATGAATGAAAATATTTTAATGAGCACATAGTGGAAACATGATCGGATATAACTAAGTATAACTGGGATGAGGGAATTTGATCTTGCAATGAAGCAGATACCTTAATGCAAGTATATACCAACTTCTCATTCTAAAATAATTAAGGACAAGTCACAGAAATTCAGATTTAGAGAAGTTTATTCTCACATATGCTTACTTCTCCTTTCTTGTATTTTTGTCTTTGTAATGGTATTTCTGGTTTTCAGAAGTACAAAGCTATGATTCTAACTTTCAATTTTAAGGCTATTTAATGTTTAAAGTGGACTCTGTTCTGACAGGCTTTAAATGTTTGTTTTCACAGAGGAAGTGAATTTTTCTGTAATGATAAAAAGAGAGTCAGCTATGTGTCATGAGATGCCTAAAGATTTGTCTGAAGTTTCGAGGTGCTGAGAAAACATATTTAATATGTTTACTTTTATTCTACTTTTTAGCTCAGTGTTGTGTATTTATATGTATATAGTTAATTAAGATCTGTATTCGTATTTTAATTGTTTTGGGTAGGTCTGTCTTTTCAGTTGGAACTACCTCTTGAGACTGATTATTAATTTTGTACTACTCTTTTGCTGAGATATGAAGAGGCAGAAGAAGACTGTACACAAGCTCTGGTTTTGGATGCCTCCTATTCTAAAGCCTTTGCCAGAAGAGGAGCTGCCAGAGTTGCTCTTGGAAAGCTAAAAGAAGCTATACAAGGTATGACTTCTAATTAGCCCAAGTGTGATAAGAGAGAAGGACATTCTTATTTTTTTTATCTTCTGGGGCAATTAAATCAATTGCTGACTAATTGAGGTTATCAGTGCAAAAGTTAAGAATTATGGAGTTTTGTTGTGTTTCATTGACTGTGTAAAACCTTTTGTGCTGGTATCCACATGATCAGAAGACAGTTTTGTCTGAAATTACAACTATTGTTGCTTATGATAAGTAGTAAGAAATAGTTTGAAAAATGCGTTTAAAATTTAGGTCACAATACAGGCATTAGGATGACTGCCTGCCTTTCATTATTTTAGAGCTGTGAATGGTAAATAGAAGGTTTAAAAAATTGCCAGGAGTACTTTGTATCTTGAAATGTCTGCAGTTTTCATACATTATTTTTTCCACTCAGATTTTGAAGCTGTTCTGAAGCTGGAACCTGGAAATAAACAAGCAATAAATGAACTCACTAAAATAAGAAATGTATGTATACTTTAGCCTTTTTTTAATGTAAGCATATAGTAATAGAATATTTCTATTCTTTATTATGTAATTTTTAACATATCTTAGAATTATTCCTCAAACCTTTGATCTTTCAGACAACTTACCCTTTTTTTCTTCTTCTTCTTTTTGCTTTCCAGGAATTAGCTGAAAAAGAACAGCAGACTCATCAAGAATATCCCGCAGTATTGATAAAAGAAACAGAAATAAAAAATATAGTAAAAGTGATTGATAATCCGTTACTCCTGAAATCAACAGTAAGTTGTTTTGTAAGTTACTTCAATGGTGGGAAAGTAGAGCTTGAAGTTAAAATCCTCTTCTTGCTTACTTATGTAGACTAACTTTTAATAGATGCATCTTGCCTGTGGAAAGCCCAAAATTTACAGATTTACTCTTTCGATATTTTTCAAGAACGTAACTTCAGCATTTCCATATATATGTAACAGCAGTGGTGATGTAAGCGGTCAGCCTACACTTCCACGCATAAGAAACATGATATATGCCTGTACTGTAACATGAAATGGGGAGTCAACCCCCCAACCCTATCCTAAATCCATAGCTAACATAGCAGTTGAGAGTAAATGAGGAGGCAGTTGAGCCTCCATGTTTAATTGCAGACTTGAGAAAGCTCTGGGTAAATTTCCCTTCTTTTCATCGGCTGTTGACAGTTTCTATAGCAGCTGTGGTGTTGACAGGACATGTTGCCTACCCATGTTACATGCTGGTGTCACCTACTGCAAGAGTCTTGAGTCTGTGTTTTCATCGACATAAACTGTAGAATAGCCAGGTATTAGGTTTCAGGAAGCACTTTGAATTATCAGTGCTTTTAGTCAGATTAATGAGCTACATATGACAAATTATGATGATACAGAGAGTAGTATCAGCTTTCTTTATGTATTTGACTTCCCCTTTTAGTACACTTAAACTTTATACATTCAGTAGTGAGTTGTGTGAATAAAAAGCATACTCACACTTTGTATGGAGTGCTGTAGTGTTCTGCTCTTGATGATTTCAAATTTTTGTTTATTGCCATTAAATACGTAATTCTGATGAATCATTTTAGTAGAAAATGTGTGATTATTTTAATAATTTTTGGGGGTGCAGAAGTATGTGCTCTCTATAACCAAATACAGTATTTCTAGAAACCTAGAAGAATTTGTTGTGAAATAGCTGAAATACTAGAGACAATTTTATATTTAGTTTTTACTTTGACTGCTAAATTAGTTGGAGATGCTAGATTGATTTTTTTTTTTTTTTTTTTTGTTACTCTGTTAAGGTAGAATAAGTATAGGTGAAGCATCTGTGGAAACCACTAAAACTGTGGTTTTAGTACCGCCCAAGGATTGTAGAGAGAACTGTAATTTTGTTTCATATCCACCAGGCAGTCTCCTAGTCTTAGCACTATGATGAGATGGTATATAGTCTAAGCAAACCATGTGCTGTCATCAATACACCAACAGGACAGGACTTTTTGGCATGATTTAAAGCAGTTTACAAATTGCTGTGAAGATTTCTCGTAGGATTGTTTGAGTTGAACAGAAATCTGCCATTTCTAGAAGTCTGAATCACTGAGTATGCCTAATTGTGTGTATTTGCATCTGTATTTCTAGAGCAAAATACACTATGTTCATGTTGAAGAAATTAATTTCCTTCCCCCCCCACCCCCCCCAGTAAATGGTGCTTCCTTGAAAGACCTGTGAAGGTGGTGCTAGGTGATGGTCAAAAATAATGGATATCATGCAGAGATTTTAAACAAGCTGAAGCATTTTACTTAGCATGACCTCTAATGGTGGAATAATGAATATATGTATTATGTATGTAACTTGGTCAACCAGCGGGGCTAAGTTACAGATATTTATCATCTCAAAATTTTAAGTTGAAGGTAAGGATACACTGGTTTATGAGGTTAAAGCGATACAATAATGATAAAGCTTCCTGTAGAATGCCATAAAGTTTCCTTTTTTGCCATTTATCTTTATTAAAAGTAGCTTCCATGTGCACCACTACAGATGAAATTGTAATTTAATAAATTAAACACAGCTATTTATCTGGGGCCTATATATGATGATGATGTCTAGGCTATGCACATGACATGAGGTATGTGTTCTGTTTAGAAGCCTTTGCAAAGAATAGCCATTGAAGAAATTGATGATGACACACCAGACTGTGATTTACCCAGCACTACTTCTTCAGTCAGTAACTGGAGGAATTCAATGAATGTTGAAACAACAGAGAAACTAGATCAGGATGATCAATTTACTTCAATGGACATTCCAAAAGCAAAGCACTTGAAAATAGAAGAAATCAGTGATGCGTCACCATTGCAGTAAGTATAAAAATCCTGATCCCATTTTTAAAGGGTAAACGTAGTTGAAATACAACCTTCATTTTCAGATTTCTACGTGTGATGAGGTATTGAACATAATTTGGAGAATTTGAATTAAAAAGAAAATACTGAAAGAAACTGCAGTTCTTACACGTCTGCATCTTTGATCACGCATTGGTTGAGACAAGTATAATCTATTTAGTGTCAGATGGAGAACTAGTCTTGTTCTTGCACTTCAAATATAAGGAAACTTATAATATTTTCCTGTATGCCATACCCTTTCTTGTGCACTTCATCTTCCCTAGCTGTGATTTTTATTACTATTATTTTAGAGCAGATTGTAAGCAGAATTCAAACATTCTTTGCACACCAGTTGTGAGAAAAGGAGCAGGTGAGATTGTCACTGCTCTTTCTGCTAAGCAGGCAGCCAGTAACTTCAGGTTCACTCAGAGTTCCCAAGTTCCACTGTGCTGGCTGTGCAAGCTCAAATCTTGCTGGCTGAAACTAGAGTGAAATATAGAAGCCACTATCCTAACTTTATCCCTTCTAAGTGTTGTCTGCTGTGTTGTCATCACCTCACTCTGTTAATAGTAAATACATTTTATGGAATTCTTATTGAAGAATTTCTGAGAAACACCCTCCCACACCCTCCTTTTCCAGCTCAGTCAGATGGATTTACTGTGAAGTGTCGAAGAAAAAAGTATATTTCTTAGCCATTTTATAGCTTCGAAAAATTGAACGGACTTAACTGACAAGTTGTAGGACAGAAAATAGCTCCACTGTAATCAGTGTTGGAAACGGTTTGTTCATTTGACATGGTTATTGTTTGGCATCATGAAACTGCAAAACACCTGGTATTTTTTTGCAGCTCCACAGGGTAGAAATCTGCACCATAAGATGCAGTTATTTCCAGAAACAAAATAGAAAGAGGCTGAGCATAAGTACTTGCAGAGGTTTTTTTTTGAGAAAAGGTGAATCAAGTACAATGCTTCCGCAATTTGAAGTTCGTTGGTTTTTGTTTTTTTTTTTAGATACCTGCTTAAACTAAAATACAGTATTTTAAAATATTTTTATTGTATTTTAGCTTTTAATGAATTGAAAGATCTCCATTTAGGTACTAAGTGTACGATTTCCTTAAATGTTTTCTTGATTGTGTTTCAAAATCTCTCTGTAGGCTTCCTGCTAGCGTGAAAGGAATTTCATCAGTGTTGCATCCATCTTTCCCTGTGAACAAACAGAGAGAAAAAGAAATCAGAAGGTCATTTGGATCTGCTTTTCCAGTCCCTGCTGTTCCTGCAAATTCTTTCCAGCTTGAGTCTGACTTCAGGAAGTTGAAAGATTGCCCAGAAATTATGTACTTGTACCTGAAGGTATGAAACATAGTATCAATTGGACAGTTTCTTCAACTGACACTGAAGGAACAGCGCAGACTTGGATGGAAAGCGGAGCTATGTTTAGATTGCCTTAACAGTGTACAATAGTCCCTTTCTTTAGTTGGCTTCACGTAGTACTGAGTAGTTTGATCCACATTTGAGTATTTCTCCTCTTGTACATGACTCTTCACTTACCTCACTTCGAGTACAGTCTCTGCATAATCTCTTCTTTCAAGCATAAGCCCTTATTCTATAAAGACTTAAATATATTTAGTTACCATGTTAAATTCTGATTTTTCAAATGAGTGCCTCTAGGGTAATTAGATGCAGCAAAATTTTTACCTCTTTAAACTGAACAAATGCTTGAAACACATGAATCTACATAATGTGTACTTCTGCTTGTATGGATTTTGCAAAATATTTGCTTAGAATCTTTTTTAAAGGAAGTTAACCATCATCATCACACAAAACAAACAAAAAACCCCAAAATTAATCACACAGAATCGCTCGGTTGGAAAAGACCTCAGAGATCATCACGTCCAAGCGCTCCTGTCTACCCCCTAAACCATATCCCTAAGTACCTCGTCTACTCGCTCTTTAAATACATCCAGGGAGGGTGACTCCACCACCTCCCTGGGCAGCCTGTTCCAGCCTCTGACAACCCTCTCAGTAAAGAACTTCCTCCTTAATTACAGTTGTTCAACATCTAATAGTGTGACTATTAGTGACTAAGTGACTTGTTTTTCCTTTTATTTTTGCTTTCATGCACTTAGTGTTGTCCAAGAGATCCTAAAAACTAATTTCTAATTCTCATGACATAACTGTATTTTTTTTGCCTGAAAATAACAGTTTATTTTTTTTCCGAAGCAAATAGAACCTTCGCTTTATTCAAAACTGTTCCAGAAATCCTTAGATCCAGACTTGTTTAACCAGATACTGAAAATTCTACATGATTTCTACATTGAGTAAGTTTAACTCCTCTTTTTTATTACATTGCTTATTGTTATACTGTTATATTGTTATACATAAAGCTAATATTGTGCAGTTTTCTATATTAACTTTCTAAAGCTGAGAAGTAGAGGGTTTCATTTTTGTGCAAGGCTTATTGTGATGCATTCTGACTTTTATTTTTAATTACCTGCTAGCATTTTACAGTAGCCTGTAGTAAATGTGTATTGGAGCTAGAAGGTCTGATGAGACAGGACCTGACAATTATTTTTGAAATTTCTATCCATGCTACCATTTGAGTATTAAAGTTCATTTTGCCTGTCAGAGACAGTGTATCACTTCTCTGAATTACTCTGAGAGCATTCTCAGAATGTTTTTCTTGTGTTGCTTTATGGGGAAAAGCAAATGTAAATTGTTAGCCTTTTCCTTGGTTTCTCTAAAGCAAATATCCATCATGTGGGTGAAACATAACACTGTAAGAAATACAGTCCTACGTTTGGTGGTATGACATGTAAAGACTAGGAAATTGAAATCGTTTGCTGTAAGGTAAAAGACATTTCTTCTGGAGGGAGACAGGACAAGCTATGAAAGAAAAATACTGTTTGTTGTTAGTGTTTGTAACAAAGAGTTCCTGTTTACTGTGTACCAGAAGAATGTAAAATGAACACAACCAAGAAATTTTCTGCATGTATAAAAATGATGGCAAGTATAATCTGGTGCTTTTTGCTGAGCTTCCTGTGACCACAAGATGCTACTTCCCCTTGCACACCCCAGTATGTATAAAAGTGGTGACATTATGGCAAAATGTAAGCATTAAATCATATAATAGCTATTCTGTGTGTTAACAGCTATCAGCTTGCATCAGTCTAGGGCTGCTAGATATTTCATCACTCTTACTCTGTATCAGAATGATACTTGCATAAAGATTTCTGGATGTTGACTTTTTGCTGGGTGGAAGAATGAACAGGGAAGGTAAAGGCAGGGAATATGAGAGAAACAGAAGGAAATTCCATTTTTCCTTTAATTTCTTGTTCCTGAAGTCTTTAATATTGCTTGCAGCTACTGAATCTTTCTAATAAAGAGTAGTTATTTTTATATTTCTAATAATTTTTTTCAGGAAAGAGGAGCCATTGCTCATTCTTGAAATCCTCCAGAGGCTATCTGAATTAAAAAGATTTGATATGGCAATAATGTTTATGTCAGGCTCAGAGAAAAAAAGTAAGTAATTCAATAGTGTCTTTTTAAACTTTGTTTGTGATACTATAGAATGTAGCAAGAAATATGTAAAATTTAGTGCTATTTTTGTTGTTTATTAAGTGTAATAATCTTTTAAGTTTAGTTAGTTGTCTAACTTTTTGATTGTTTTAGAAGTTAATATGAACGTCATGTAATTTTTCTTCATCTTTTAATTTCTTATTGAGACCTGAAAACTAAGTCCTTCTTTTTTTTTAAATTGGTAATTTCACTGCATTTTAGTCTGATAAAGTAAACTTCTCTAACATTTCAATTTGTAGCTGGTAATGTTGCAAATTGATGTATTTGTATGAAATCTTATAGCTGAGATGCAAGGTATCCAAATTACACGGTTTCCACAATTTATAACCATTTCTTGGCAATCCTGACTTTACTGTAGGCATAATGATTGCAGTCGCTCAGCCTGGTTGTCTGACCTGTTCTTGAGAACTTAAATGAGTTTGCAATTCAGGTTGACACTGGCTTGAGTTCATGGTTTATGAAAGTGGTTTTTGTCTCAAACATTTTCTTTATTTAGCGCACCAGATGAGACACTTAAAGGCAAAACATTTCTCTGGGACCAAGTAATGTCAGATTTACTATCTACAACTGAGTTTCTCTAATAACCACTATACTTTCAAAACTTTGATATGTGAATCTCCTTAAATAAAAGCACTTGTTTGACTTACTGAAGTACAAGTAAATTCCTCTTATGAATTGCATTTACGCCTTTAACCTGATGTAAGCTTTATCTGCCATCTGCCATTAACTTTTATCTTCTGCATTTAATGGCATAGTGCCAAGATAGTAAACAAAATAAAAGCTGTCTGTTTGTTGTCAGGATTATATACCTGTTTAGGGAAATGTTGTTAGGCAGCCTGTGGGCATCAAAACAAAGTAATAACTTCCTTTTGCTACTTTTTTCATGCCTTGAGTAGTTCTAAAAATGTACTTGTATTTCAGCTGTATAATCAAACCTCAAACTTAACTACTCTCACTGAGGAAAGAATTGGACCAAGTGTCCTTAAGAGTGAATCACAAAAATAACAGTTCGCATTGGGATTTTGTCTTACAGTTACACAGGCATTGTTCAATCACGTGAACCACATGGGATTGAAAGATATTTCTGTTGAAGATTTGGAGAAGAAATATGGCATTTTCTCTTAGTGAGATGGCTGATGTGAATTTCTGTTTCTGCACTTCTTTCATGTGAAGTCAGCTGAAGAAGCCCATAAAGACTGGAATTTTGTTGCTTTTGTATAAGTAATGAAACTTTTAAACTTGGTTTAGCCAAATGGCAAGTGCCTGAGGAGATAATTACCTAGTTCTGCAAGTACATTTGCTTTCCAGCACCTAAAATAATACAGATCTACTTTGTCTTCAGTGGAATCTAAAAAACAGTTGGGCAGATTGGCATTCAGGATTTGGACTGTAGATAGAGATCTTTATTAAAAGCAAAAAAAAATATATATATATAAACATGTCTTTGGTAAGAATCAGATGGTGTATATTAAAAATGAGCATGGTTTTTTATTTTAGAAAATAAACTGAACATTGAATTGAAGATCTTAAAAAATTAGTAATTTTTTATTTTTATAAGGTGTCTAAATTATTCTTCTCTAAGGATACACCGCATCTGAATCTATAATGTGCAAAATGAACCTGAGGTGCAATGGCCAAAAAATCCCAGAATTGTGTTTAACCAAAAGCTTGAGTTTTAGCATTGACAGCTGAGATATTCCTGTGAACATCAACTGTAATTGCAGAATAGAAGGAAACCAAATACTGTAGAACTAAACTAAAAGTGTTTTCCACTTTTTATCTTCTTTGGAGAGTACTTTTGAAATAATCTGATGAAACTTATCTTTTGGATCAGTTGTTCCTGCCAGGTAGAGTCCTTAAGAAGCTTCAGGAAGCTAAGCAGGGTACCCTTCCAGTATGAAGAAGACAAAGGCTTGAGATGATATGAAATTCTTAGATGAGATGAGAAATAGCATTAGGTGTAGCAAGCTATTCATACTGGTCACATGACCAGAAGAGGGAAATAACACCACTTGTCAAGAATATGGTAAGATTTAACTGTAGTATCCAAGTAGTGGTGTCTGAAGTTTTTGCCTCTAGACTTGATCACTATCTCTTGAATCCTACTGACACTAAAATTCTCTCTTTGCTTTCATCCTGATTCAGCCCTTGTGCTTTACTGATGCTTATCGGACTATGGAAGCCTTCTGACATGAACACTTTTGCTTTGGTAGTTGTGTTCTTTTTCAGATGGATGATTAAACTAAAAGCATCTAAAAGCTCTAGCATTTAAAAAGACTTCAGACTTCCAAGATGGATTAATAGGAACAGGTATGAATGTTGTCTTCTGCATAGTCATGATTGGAAAACTATTTTTAAAACGCTTGCAGCTGTGTAGTGTTCTAGTTCAGATATAATCCAGTTTAAAAAAAAAAATGTAACTGAGCTACATCCTTGGGCTGACATGAACAGAGCACTAGATCCCAAAGGTAGCTTCCAATTAGCCCTGGAACTGAGTGCTAGGAGAGTAGTCAGTGTCACTGGTGAAATAGAAGAGCCTTTATATAACACTGCTTGCAGCTTACCTACGATATGAACTGTTATCGCTAGGTGTGCCACAAGTTACTTGGTAACTGGCTATTTCTTCCCCTTGTAAAGCATTTCCAATAACACATTGGGGATGTTGCTGTACTAGTAGAAGTGGATGGGGTGTAGTTACCAAAGTGATTTCATACACCTTTGTAGTTACAGCGTACCTTTTTATGAACTGTTATGAGTTCAGTGTAGAGCAGAGGTGTATGCCTGACTAGGTTGTACTAATAGAGCATTTGGTACATTCTCAAAAGCTGCTTCTTGAAGGCTGTTGGATAAAAACAGGTGATTGTAATATGGATCCTTGACAGTAAACTGTAGGCCAGGAGTCACAGCTCCATTCAATCTGCTATGCTTTTAATGAGAATAAGGTGCTGTATTTTTTCAGAATAAGCTGGTCCCACTCCTGCTTTTATGAAGAATTCTGTTCAGGATTTGTGGGTGTTAAAGAGGACTGATTGAAAGGAAGCTGTTCAAGCACAGAATTTGGTGGGGTGAATGGGTAAACCTGATTCATATTGCTACTGAACTTAGGCCACCAAGATCTATCTTGCAAGTGGTGCACTACTGTAGCCTTTTGCTTGTATTTCTAAATTCAGCAGCTGATGCTGACGCGCTAAGTCCATGAGGTTTTCAAAGCACAGAAAACCATGCAAGGTGGAGAGCAGAACACAGGCAGAGAACTGCTAGCTTCACTTGCTCCAGGAGATGGCAGTGTTTTTCTCTTCTAATTTGTTGAAGATTGCCAGATATCTGGATTGAAACATAGAAGATTCATAGATTTGAAGTAAGACAAGGATTCTTTTTGGGGAGAGAAGGGATTTTTCTTTTTTTAAATCCAACTTTCTCTTAATGGTTATATCCCAATTGTCTGGGGAAAAAAGTCTAAGGTAAATAGTGTGAGGCAATTAAACAGCGTGGAACACTTTATAGCCTTTTGCTATGTTAAGGCATTCAGGGTGTCAAAAACGTGAGGTTATGTGACTGATTCATACTTGAGCTTTGAATGATTCCTTTACTTACCAGAATTAAATGTTTTATTTTTCTAGAAAACTTTTTAACTTGTCAAGATCATTTTTTAATTTGAATATTGTCATTCAGTAGATCTGGAAGACACTCAACTCCATATTGTCTATTGATTATATCATCTAGGTTGTTGCACTAGGACATCTGCAGCATATCCATACAGCTTTGTTTTCACAGTAGTCTGTGATGTTACTTTTTTCCCTTTCTGATAGCTCTAGCTAGCTCTGCATTCATACAGTAATAGTTTCATCTGAGCTGTATTTGTCTTGCTTATAAGAATGCCCTGTGATAGTCAGATGTCAAAATAAATATACTTAATCTACTGCTTTTTCATTCCACAACTGTGGAGGAAAGGATTTTAAGATAGCTTGTTCTTGGTCAACTTGTGTCAGTTACTGCTGAAAGCATAAATGAGTATAGTTTGAGTACTTATACCAAAATATTTTTAAGAATTAAAAATTAATGATCTTGACTCTTGTCAAGAAGTTTTTGTTGCTTTTCTTCTTCCCTATCTTTCTGTTTAAAAATGAGCATTTCAGCTTGCCAATTCTCATATATAACAACTGCTACTATTACTGTTTTTGCAGCTACTTTTAAACATATATTAATGGAAGACTAACATATAAATTTTTAATATATTTTATAGAGAAGTCTTTCGGACTCAGAACCTGTGAATGTTGAACTGCAGGACACTTGGGTTCTAACCCATTCTTTTCCTAGGCAGAGATCTTTCTTCGTCTATTATGTGAATGCAATTGCTTGTAATTGCCATCACTAGGGAATACTGAAGTGAAACAGCCATTGAACAGTTCACTTTTAGTGTCATCAGCTGTTTTTCTTCCGTCTTGCATAACTACCACTTCCCTTGGTGTTTTCCTTTTAATGCAGGTGTCTTTACAGAGCAATCTCTTCTTAGTCTTGTCAACTGCTGCTTATTTTATTTTCCTCTTTTGGTTCTGATATGGTTCCTGTGTTCTCTTGTTGCTCCTACTTAATTCTTAAATAATCTGTCCTCATTTTCATTACTTATATGCTTTTCTGACATAGTTGAAGAGCTCTTTACTGGTCACGTTGATCCCTTTTTTACACTTGTTATCCCTTCCGTTGACATAATTTGAGCTTGTTAACTTCGTATCATTTAACTGGGAACTGACAGGTCTCCTGTACCCTTTCTGCCCTTAATTTTCTTCTCATGAAACCTTACTGAGCAGTTTTAAAACAAAGGAAGAAGTAGAGAGAAGGGTTAAATGCATTAAGCTTTCAAAGTTGTGTTAAAGTGCTGTGATGTCTGGGCAGCTTGATATTGCTCTGCCATCAGCATTAGAAACTAGGAATTTGGGGCATTAAATGCACATCCTCTTTTCTTTCCTCCACCTATGTCCCATCTATTGGCAGCTGGCTATGCTAGTCTTCCACCACTAGGGTTTCTTTTTTTTTTTTTTTTTGCAGTAAATTAGTGCTTTTCTAGTAAGAGCAAGAAGGGCCTTAAAAGCATAAGGCTGCCTTGCTATCGTGCTTTAATAACTTCCTTAAGGTGTATTTCTAAGGGTTGTGTTATTCAGAGGACAAAAGTACGATGCAAAATCCTTGTTACTGATTATCCTTGAGAGATCAGGAAACTAGTCTGACCTCTTAGGAACACATCCTTTGAATCTAGTCTTCATTTAATATTAGCAGGTGTAAGTCTGCCAAAGGACCTGAAATTGTATTAGTGATTAATCTGACCTTATATACTTTGCTAGTTAGGCTTAGGGAAAATAAGTCTTTTGGCATAGAAGGTGAAATTCTGTTTTTCACTATTGTTACATCTCTCAAGTGTGCAGTTCAACCTGATTACAGCAGTGAAATCGTGTGGGTTTTATGCATCTGTCTGTTCCTTTTTCTTTGTACTATTTCACAAAACTGTTTGTATAAGATCTTTCTTATTACATCTGTCACTATGTGTCATTCCCTCTTTCTGAATTTGTCTTCCTTTTCACTGTGCCCTTTCTGTTTTCCATCAGGTTCTAAACACTGTATTCTTCACTGCCTTCCCTCTCCTGTCATTAGTTGCCAGCAGCTCAGCCTCTGAAAGTGTCATTTGAAGGCTCCTTTTAGTTTTCTAAAAATTTCTGTTCAAGGCTCTTTGTTTCTGAAAGCTCCTTCCAACAGCTCTGCTTCTTCAAGCTCCATTTGTAAGAATATTCTGCTCTAATTTCTGACTTCAGAAACTGAAGCAAGCATAGCATAGAAACCAAGGGATTTCTTTTTTCTTTTTTTTTTTTTCCTTCTCCTTATTTCCTATTCAAGTGGTTGCTGGGTGCAGTTGTGGTTGGATACGCTGGAGTCTTTTGCTGATATAATATCAGCAGAAAGCAGTATTTGTTTTTGAAACTTCATCTTCAAACTTCAGACCTTCCAGTCTCTCTCTTGACAGTTATTATGTTAAAGTTTAAGGTGACAGGGTAAAAGACATAAATTTCATGGCTTGTTTCTTCATACCAAATAAGTCTACCTGGATTTTAAAGCAAGAAATGTACCATTAAGCACAAATACTGTTTACATTAACAAACAACTGAGTATATGAAAGTCTCGTCCTTGCCCTGATGCCTGATATAAACCATTAACTTAAAATCCTGTTTTGTGCCTACATACTTGTCTGCCACAATGAGCTGAGCAGTAGATAAGAATCTAAGGAAAACCATGAAAAACCTCAAATAAAGAAAACCCAAACCAAAAAATCCAGATTTTTTTGCTTTTATTTGTATTATAGGAATGACTGTAGTTCAGGTTGCAAGGGCATATACTCAGAGGTAGCTTCCTCCCTAAAGAATCAGGAGTCTGTACAAATATCACTGAAAAGCAGAGAAGAATTAAATTGTTGATTGCCCTCCCATGATTGTGATGGGAGAATAGTATCTGACTCTTTAAGTAGAAATCTGATGTCTTTCTGGGTACATCAAGCTGAGTACTCAGTTTGACAAGTAGTGCTTGAACTTTGTTTATAATGAGTTGCTATCACTTCTGGAAAAATCAGGAACACTTTGCTGACTTCAGAGAAGTGTACTCCAGAGTCTTTGTGGGGAAGTGGAAATGCTGCCAACTCTTTTCTGAAATAGCTTGAAGTTCAGATCGTTGAAATAAGAAGTAATGAGCTACTGCTGCATGCCAAAGCCCATGTGTAACACCATGTAGCACATGAGCCTTGAGGGCTCTGTTCTGACCTTGGTGTTAAGTTTTCTTTGCATTTTATGATTGGATTCTGGTGAAAATGAGCAAGGCTATTGCAAGGTTACTTCTTATTAAGTGTAATATTTAAGTGAAAACAAGTGTGTGTTTTCAACAGATGGGTAAAAACATTTTAGGGAATACTTTCTCTACACTCTGTAACAAAGAAGGGAAATGAAATAAATACTTAAGAATTTGCCAAATCTCAGATTTTCTGCTTCATGTTTCATTCTTCTGTGAACAAGCTTATCTGATTGGCAAAGCTGGCATCTCTTACCCAAAAAATCTGCAAGCATTAAGTGAACTTAGGGAAAGCATTGTCTTTCTTTAAATCATCCCTAGACTATACATTTAAAGCAAGAGCTAGAAGTAAATTTACCCCTCACACTGGTTTGAAAATGTCAAGCTTTGGCTTGATCCTCTGACCTCGAGAGGGCCCTTGTCCTTCATCTCATCTCCAGTTGCACTTGAAATACTGCTGCAAGTGACTCGATGCTGCCTAGAAACAGGTACAGACCACAGCATGTGGGGTCTTGCATGGCTGGACCCTCTTTGATGAGCTGAGGGGCAAACTCTACTTCATTTTTGTCTTAAATTTCAAATTATTTCTGTATAAAATAAATGCTTTGCAGCTTAATTGTTTGCCTGCTTTGTTCAAACTGTAACCATTGCGTGCTTTGAGATACAGAACGGTGGCAGTCCCTTAGGCTCTGCTGTCTGATTTTCTTCCTAGCTTTCACAGAGCCCTGGGTGAGGCAGATTCCCTGGTGGTCTTGTACAGGGACTTGTACCAGGGGCTTGTAGTCGCTGGCTTATAGTAGCACAGAAGTAAGTCCATTCTCCAGAGATTTGCAATCTAAATAGGCAATATGTAGCATGATCTCCCCACTTTTAGATATGTGGGACTGAATTCCTGGACAGACTGAGGAGAGTCTTTGCTTTTTGCAGTAAAACCCATTTAGTGAGTGGTCTGAACTAACTCAATGATTTTCCCTGAAGTGGAATGTGTAGGGCTCAGCAGAGTGGGATGAGAGATGATGCATCTGGGCTGTGATGGAAGCAGGGCCATCAGCTGACACATCACGTCATCTGGGATGCAAAAGAGGATGTGTTTTGTCAGTGTGAGTGCCAGCTCGTTCCCAGTGTAAGACAGGAGCACATTGACTGAGGGATGAAGGAGACCTGAGTTCCCACTTCACAGGACTCAAAATCAGCATATTTTTAAGACTTTAAATATTTCTATCTCGATTTCAATGTTTTCAACATTTCTTTCTGCTTCAGTAAATTTTAGGCATGAATGAATATTTTTAACATGAGCTTTGGACAAGCTAGGAACTGAACAAACCTCGCTAGCCCGTTTTGAGCCCTAGGTCTGTTCTAGTAACTTCAGCTAGCTTTCCTTTTCTCAGAATTACATTTTGTCCCTGTCTTTGTCCTTTCACCCTTCTGCCTGTCACACACCGGGTTTATGTGAAGCCAGCTGTACTAAGGACAGATTCCTGCAGTCAATGTTCCCATTATCGGATTTTGTCAGAACAGCTCTGCTGGTTCAGAAGCAAAGAAGAAATTTGGCTTGATCAGGATACCCACGTGCTGCATATGCAGAGAGCCTTCAGCTCTTTTCCTCTGTGGTTTGTGCTGATAGAAACAGGAAGCTACTGTACCACACTGCCAGAAATCTAGTCCCAAGTCATTTCATAAGACTTCTTTCTCCAACTACAGTAATGACAATGCAACTAACATTATAGGCATCAGCTGCTCTGTTCAGAGGCTGATTAGGTTTTGTTTGTGCCTGTTCAGCTACCAGAGGTAACAATACAGGGCTCTTCATCCTAAGAGTCTCAAACCTTAGAACTTGCTAAAGTTTGTTTATTGTCTCCAGTTTCCTAATACATAAAACAGCTTGTTTGAATCTTCACTCCCTTTTTCTTCCCCTGCTGATTCCCACTAGGCTGATGCTTGCCATTCTTCAGCCTGCCTGTTTTCTCTGTCAGTGCCAGTTCCTGAACATAGCCCAGTCATTTGTCAGAGCAAGAGGAACATTTAGAATGGGTCAATTAAATCAGAATAGATCAAAGAAGCATTTTTAGGTGCCTCAATGTGTTTGACCTCCCTGTGTACAGGATTCCCTCAGCTACGGTGCTGCATGCTGACAAATTTCAGAATTTAACAAGATGGCTATTTCCAATCTGGTGAGCATCTGTTGGGAGGCTGCCAAAGGCACAAGTGACAGATGCCCATATGCTTCTGAATCTCAGGCAAAAAACCAGCTGCATTATACAGCCTATGGGACCAGTGTTAAGTCCAGCTTTTTTTCAGACCATGGGGACACTTGGACTTATCACTGCTTGGGAAAAGAAGCAAAACAAGGTGATGAAGTAAATGACAAGACCAAATACCTCGATTACTTTCTGTGTTTATAATGAATCACCTTGTGCTGAGAACTGTCCCGCTTTTGCACGTGGTACTATGCCTCAGGCAAGTTCCTTCCTAGAAATCAGTTGTTGTCCCATAAACTCAAGATTTGGATTTTTTTTTTTAATTTATTGGTAAAGATATAGCTGTGCTGTTTTACCCTTCTGCTTAGGATTTTGCTCTTCTAACTATTAGGCTCATGAAAGAGCAAAGCAGGTCTGATTAGTTTGAAAGTCATGTGGGAAATTGCAAAAACACTATCACAGAAGGTCTCTCTTTCAACAAATTGGCTGTGTCACCCTGCTAACTATGAAACCTCTCAAAGAGCTAATTTGCAAGTGTTGAGAGTTTGTTTTGGTCTTTTTTTATTTAAGCATTCTGGGTTTGCCACCCTGGTGTCTCAGGCCACAAATTATTAGAGGAGCTTCCATATGTCATCTGTGACTTGAGACAGTTAGACAGAACTTGATTTCCCCCAGGAAATATTTTTCAGATAATTCTGCCTGAAGATAGACTGGTATGTGACTTGTTTGTGTTGTTTTTTTGTTGTTTTGTTGGTTTTTTTCCTAGATTCTTATAAATATGCTCTTCCCAAGAGAAAAGAATATTGGTATTTTCAAGTAATACTCTTTTTTCCATAATTGCTCTCTTCTTATTTAGCCTGTCTGTTCTTTCACCTCCTGTGTACTGCCTTTCTGTGCTGGAGCTCTGCCATGGGTCTCCTGTTTAGCCAAGCCAGCTCCTGTTACACCCACCTGTCTTCCAGAATATAATAATAATAATAATAATACCTGTGCTTAGAGGTTGTTGTCCTTAAAGGCTCGGCAGCTCTCCTGAGATCCTTAAAGCTGCCTTGTGGGATCCCACCTACCCATTCCCTGAACAAGCAGCAGTCTGCTCACCTGGAGTCCAGGGGCTGGGCTGTGCTGTGCTGCACTCCTTTCTCACTCTTCACAGGACCTTAGACCTCACTGTTGAATGGTCCCTACAACCATGACTGCCACATCCCCAAGCCACCTTTTCCTTTTCTCCTGATGGGGAGGCAGCTCTGGGTGTGTGGGAGAGTCAAGGCAGAGGAAGGTACACTGAGCCTCTCAGTGGAGCAGGAGATTCTTGTAGGAGCCAGATGAAAACTGAGAATTTGGAGGGAAAAACCTCAGAGCATCTTTTGGGTTTATGTTACAGCAAAGAGTGCTACTCATTGAAGATTGTATTTGATGAAATTTGCATGAAATATCCTTTTCCTTTCCTAATTATAGAGCTGGCATAATGATTCATGAATATCTGCAGACACTTTATGAAGCGAATTTTGTGAAGGGGAAGCTGTGAACTATATTTGTTTTGTTTATTTTTTTTTTTTACAAGCTTTGAGTCTGACCCAGCTTAAGGGCAAAGAAAAGCTATCAGGGAAAGAGAGCACTAGGCCTTTATCTTCACTGAATTATTGCTGCTAGCACATAAAACCTTTGGTTCTTCAATTATTTCATTCCTAGCCTGATGTTTGTTTCCTATCACCCAATCCTGGGTCATCTGACTTGTCATACAGACAGCATCATGGTTTCTTTTTCCTTTTCAGCCTAATGCTGAAAATGAGGATTTTGGTTACCCTCCTAACCCCACAGCCTACCAATGTTTAGACAGGAAATTTTGGAACTGCACAGAATTGCCATAAAATCTAGTACTGGGAGGAAATGATCACCCCTAGAGCACAACTGGAGACAGGTTGTCCAGGCTAACCTTTCTTGAGTCATCACCGTTGCTATTAAAGACTAGCAAAAGACCATTAGGTATGCAGGGAGAGTGTGAACACCCAGCATAAACAGATAGAAAGAGACAGTAGTGGCCAAAGCTTATCTCATGGGCAGCTTTTTTCCCCTGCAATGATCCACTGATGCTCTTCACAGTCCAAGGAAATAAAAAAGTTAGAAGAGAGCCACAGCCTCCTGCTCCAATAGGAAGAGCAAAATTTGCCACAACTCCTTGTTCCTTCTGCCCTGATCTATCCCTCAGTCACTGAGGTGCCACATTAGCTGATGTAGAGATTTCTTCTGATCAGTGATTCATTCTCTTGGAAAATGTAAAGCGTATGTATTGACTAATGGATAAATAGGATGCATCAGCTGTACTGAGACTACTGGATTGTACTTGTATACAGTCATGGAACCAGTTGTCTTAACAGAGTATGAGTAGAATTTCAAAGTTAAGCACTTAAAAGGCTCAAAATGTCATTTATTCCCAAAGTGATGTTTAGCCTTTATTCAGCCCATCTATGTGCTTTTCATGCCATGGTATAATCTTTAATGACATGCTACACCCAACTTCTTACCTTCTAGTAGCAAGCTTTGAAATGTATTTGTCCTCCTGTAGTCAGTGGATTTTTGGAAAGACTATTCCTTTTTTCCAGGAAGATTTTAGTGCTGGCATTTAGCTGTTGAGAGGGCAACCTGTCACTTCCGCAGCACAGTTCATGCTTTTAAGCTTTTCATAATACAGTTGTGCAAAGAAAAAAATCTAACAATGAGCTGCAGCCACAGAGAGGAAAGTCAAGTCAGGCTAGTGGCCCTTGTTCTGCTGATTGTTAAAAATTTCGTGATAGGATTGATGACACCCACACAGACACTTACTCTGTTTTCCCTGTTGAAGTACTCTTTCATTTCCTGACTGTTTGTCACCAGAGAGACACCTGTACGACAGAGAGACATACCTGTGTGTGTGTGTGCTGGTTCAGCTGGGCTTCATGCCACATAGTATTTATGTTAGGGAATGAAAAATCACTAGAAAACTTTCAGCATCTATCTTTTTTAACTTTTTGAGTGCTTTGCTCTTATAGGCTTACATTGTTTTTCTTCCATTCATTTTTGTTGTTCTTACCCCTCTGATTTTCCTTCCTACTTTTCTTTTATTCGTAAGTTCTAATTAACTGTGCCTATGAGCCATAACACTTTCCTAATGAACAAGCCATGGGCTTTGTGAAAGAACCTCAAAAGACGTGGAAAGAACTGCTTCCAGCTGAGCCAAATGCAGCACATCTCGTGTCAGTCAGACAGGGAGAGAGTGGCTCCATTTAACAGCTTTTTGGAGATCTGCTGATGCTGTGCAATTAAAAGAAAGCCTGCAAGCAGCAAGAGCATCGGTGCTCAGCCATGGCAGCAGTGAGGGGGTGAGTGCCTTTCTGTGAACTATGCAGGTGAGAGTGTGCCAGGGGGAGAGACGCTTCCCAGGAGCCTGTTGAAGCTGCACCAACTCCAACTCATGACATCGTCCTCTGACCTTGCCTGAAAATACACCAGATTCAAGAGAAAAGACTAACATTTGAAACACTGACAGAGTGAAGAGAAAATGTTGCAGGGAAAAGCCAGCCCAGCAGGAAGATGTGTACTTGGAGACACATGGGAGTGCCTTCAGATGGAGGAGACTTTAAATGGAGAGGGAGAATTTGTTCTTTCTGGGGAAAAAAGCAAAATGGGAGAAATGTGTTGATTTCCTGCCTTCACACTAACAGCAAATGAGATGCGTCTGTATTTCCATCCCTCCTTTTGCAGGCAGAGTCAAACGCAAAATAGCTCTTAAGAGCTTTTATATTCTGCAACATAATAGCCAAAAAATGACAGTGGGAAGAAATCATCTAAGTCACACTGTTTCCTTATTTTTTATGCATTTTCAATGAAAGGCCCCAGGGTGATCTGTCTTTACAGTGTTAACATAAATACGAGTAATGAGAAAGAAATGGACTTTCATTTGGAGGAATTAAAATATTTTAATATAATTCCAAATGGAATTGTTGTTATGAATCATCTTGTAACAGAGAAAAAAAAAAGGAATGTTTGATTTGCAGAAGTTCCTGCTTATCATTCATGTCAACTGAATAAAATGCAGTTTCATTGCATGAAGGAACAATCTTCAACTGGCTTGAACTATTATGCACTCCATTTAGCCCAGAGGCTGAATGAGACATGCAGCAAGAATGTTATGTGAAACAGGCAAAGATTGAGGGAAAGCTGCAAGAATGAAGCTGCATGGGGCTGAAAAATGCCTTTCCAAGTTTTCTGCATTTCTTCTACTTTGGGCAGAGAACAGAGCCTGGAAGAAACCCAGGAACAGCATCTCTCAGGCTGAGCTTGCTCTTCTGTGTGGAGAGCAGCAGCTGTGCCAGGCAGCAGCAAGGAGGGAAGTGCTGATGAGGTGTAAAGGAGCACCAAGACCCCTCTTTGGCTGTCAGACCAGTGTTGACTTCTGTACCCCTGCACTTGTTGAAATCACAGCAGGTCTTCCTGTGGAAAGGCGAGTTTGCTAAACACAAACTATGAATGTAAACCACTCCGTTCAGGCAGAGAGCTGCATGTCACATTCCCTTTACCAGCTGATAGTATACAAGAGCATATGCAACAACACAGATTTTCCTTCTGTCATTTCAAAATTGCTTTTCCTCAGTTAAATCCACTTTGTGAAAACATGACAAATATGAATCTTTCATGATTCTTCACTGCTGCTTTGGACTTTACACAAGTAAAACAACTTCTTCCTGACTCAAAGCAAAATAAGGTTAGAGCAACACTGATTTTTCCTCATAATGCTCTTTTATCTGTAAACATAAATGGAAGAAAAGCCAAGTAATAAATAGCTTTATAGAATAGCTTCCACCAGAAGGGTCTTTATGCCAAAGAAAAAAAGAAAGATGAGCTAAACACCTTTTTGGCCACACCAGAAATACACTGCAACTTTCTCTTTGGCTGATAGGCTGTGCTGCAAAAGCCAGTATTAAACCTGATTTAGAAAAGAAACATGAAGGAAAGAATATTAAATCAGAATAACCTGACTGCCAGCCTCATGATTACAGTGGTAGACTGTAATTTTTTTCTAAATCATCTCTAATACCAAGAAATATACAAAAACTACTATTAAAAAAAGAGAAAAAATGTTCACAGAAAAACTGACATAATGAAAACAGCAACAAAAATAATGAAAGTAAATTGGGCTCAGTACAGCGCAGGATGCCCAAAAGTCCAGGTTTTGAAAATGGATTAAGATAGAACCAAAGTCTGAATTCTTCCTTTCCAAACTGTTCCATGCTCAACTTTCCTTGACTTGTAGAACTTGGACTTGGGAGCACAGCTATTGCTATTTTACATTCTTATTTAAGAGGGCATTTTATCCTAAGGCATTAAAATTCTAATATTCCTGCTAGAGTCTCTCATGTCCTTTAATATTTCTGTGGTTTAATTATTGAAATGGTTGCAATCTACATTCAGTAAGCGCAGCAGCATGTTGGTGATTAGAAGGGTATGATATATGTGTATTCCCAGCAGTAGAAGAAACATAAACAGTTATCAGTCATGTTGTCTCCTCCATATAAAATAATGGTGGGAAGAGAGGTTTTTTGGAGGTCTAACAAACCAAAAAGAATTTGGGACCTAAATTACTGTATCTGATCCTCTTCCTCCCTACAAGGAAAATTTCTTCAGCACATCAATTTCTGCTACTGAATTTTCACAGTTATCTTAAGTTCTTCACAGTGGGTACATGTAGACCACCAAAACCTGGACAGGATAGAGTTTTACAACACTAACCTGATACTGAAACCAATTTGGGATATTTCTTTGTCTCCTACCAATAGGGCCTGAATCTTTAGTGTAACCATACCTTAAGGGAAAACTGGATGCCCCCATGCACTCCCTAAAATCACAGTGGATGAGCATTAAAATGGGAAATTCTGGTTCAAGTTCCTTTCTCCATCGTTATAGCACGAGCTAATGCCCTAGAACATCCTGGGACAGTGGGTCCTAAATCCCTCTGAAAATCCCACTTTTCATTACCTAATTAGAGATCATGTTTTACAATAACATTCCTGGTTTATATTAAAATTGGAATTGAAATGCTCCAAATCTCCTCTTTATCATTAGATAGAAGGTATTTCTCTTAATCACATTTTTGCACACAAAGGGCAGCACCTTCAATAGGCAACACCAATGGAGCCACCTTACTCCTCCTGCCACCTGAAGATTACTGTACAGTAAGTGTAATCTTGGGCAGATGGAAAACTTGAATTCAGTTTTATACCATCTCAGGTGTGATTGCCCTGACTATTGGCTTATTTACTATGTCAAACAGATGTCCTAGCGTGACATCTTTTTAGAATGAGAAAGAGAAGCTATAAAGGTGTTTTAAAGCTGAGCGCTAGCAGGAAACTAATGATTGTAAATCCCAGGCCAAGACAGGAATCTCAACAAAGTGAAGCATTAGGTGGTACTGTCATCAAGGAAGATGAACTTAAGATGTGCCTTTCTACGCTTTCTGGTTTTCCAATAGGCAAAGCAGAAGATACCGTCTGCATGGAGAAACTCTGCATTGCAATTAAGATTCACAGAACCTGGGACTACCAGTCACCTCAAGCCCTTGTAGGGCATGGATCGTTGTCTATTTTGAAAAGGTGTGGAAGAACATAGCAGAATACGAAGACACAAAGCTCTCTCCAGCTGCTGAGAAAAAGTTTTATAACTAGTACATAATTGCTTGAATACTGGATTGATTGCTATAGCCGCAGTCTGCACCATGTGGGCCACATATCAGGTGTGAAGTCCTGTGCCAAATCTAAGGCTACTGATGGAAAACAAAACATGATGTTATCTGCAGAACATCCCCTCGCCCATTATTAGCTGTACCTGCAGCAGTCAATCATGGTGTGCGTGCTGCCTTGCTGGCTTGGCTGTGAATCACACTCTCTTTCCCCCACTCCTTTCTCCTGTAGAAATAAAACTCAAATTCAGAGGAAAAGAAATAGATAGCAGATTCCAGGCAGATGTCCAATCAGGATGGTCAAGTCCCAGACTACCAGGTTGTGGTAGTCCTCTGCTGGAGAGCCTGTTAAATAAATAATTTTCTTAGGGAAATCATTGAGGTCTCCTCTTGTGTTGTAGCAGAAAGTCCACATTCCCAGGAAAGATTCCCACATCTCTTTCTGATAACAGAGAAGGAAGAGGGTTGATGGAAAACCAACAATGTGGTGGGAACAAGAGTATGCATTGCTCAATGTGGTTTTAGGCACAATAGAAATCCATTCCCAGATATAATTTATCAGAGAGAGAAAATGCCTCAGCATCAAAGCCACGTTCAATGCGTGGGAGAGCCTCAATGCCAGCTCAAATTTAGCACAGCGAGCAGATGTCTTTACTACAGTAGGCATACTTAGACCTCCCTGGATTCACAGCAACAGCATATATTTGCAGTCTCTTTCATTCAAAAATTATAGCAAAATCTGTGTTGCCACTCACCTTTTATATAAGCATGGGAGGCTACAACACTCACCCAGGGAGAGATCTGCAGTAAGACAGAAAGGAACAGAAGAAATTAAAGGAGGATGGAAGCAATTTCCATTCTTCCTCTTGAAGCCAGGCTTCCTTATGTGTAAGGATGCAAAATTCCTTGTAGCCAAACTCAGGAGGCATAGACTGGATGGGGAGGCTATAAGATGGGTGAACTGGATGGACCTTCAGGTTTCAAAAGTAGTGATAAATCACTTAAAGTGTACTGAGTGGCTGGTAATGACTGGTGTTCCTCAGGGGCTGATACTGGGGCCTAAAACCATTTGCAAAGGTAGTTGCAAAGGTAGTTATAGAAAAGGTAGAGCCATACTCTTCTCATAGCTGCAGAAAGAAGATCTCTTCCCTAACAGGGTAAAAGGCAATGGACACGAGTTATAACGAGAGACATTTCAACTGCATATATTGAAAAACATGTTCACAATGAAGGTGGTTAAACACCAAAGCCAGTTGCCAAGAGAGGTCGTGAAAGCCCCATCCTAAGAAATACTCCAAAGCTAGCCAGACACATCCTTAAAGCAACCTGGCCTAGCTTAAAATCTGACCTGGCTTTGAGACCTTCAGAGCTTCCTCACAACCTAATTTATTTTTTTCTACTCCACCTTATGAGTTTAATACCAGTGCTACATATTCAGAGATAATTCCTCTTCCCAGCCTTTGGGTGATAGTCTTCTGCCCATAAAAATCTCACAGTTGTGGATGTTGTTCCTGTGAGTAGTTATTAGGAAAAGCTCTGGGTATGTATGAGGGTGACTGACAGTTATCCCTACCTTATCGGATATATAAGGATATGTTAAAATGCTTGCTCCATTTTTACTGGAGAGATTTTCACAGCCCAGTTCACTATGTTTGTTTCTTTAAGCTATGAACTACAGACATCATGTCAAGTTTCTGAAGATATTGCTCCACACCTACCCCTCTGACTTTAAAACAGCTCTCCAGAGATAGTCACAGAAAATTGGTAGGTAAAGGAATTAATAAATACAAAACAACAACAATTACCATGAATACAAAACAAGGCAGTAGGAGAAATAACTATCACATTTAATCCCTCCTAGCACCCTTCCTCTCATAGACATTGTAGGAGAAGCTGTTTAAAACTACTGGTTTACATCAAGTTCTATTGAAAATACAATATAAAGTCTCACTGAGTATGGATTTTGTGGACCCACTGGGTTGTTTGGTTTTTTTTCACTTTGCCTCAATTCAGTGGAACACAGATGGAAAACCTTAATGGAAAACTTAATTTCAAATAAAACCTATTGGTGATTTAATACAAGAAGCTACTATTAATGAACTCTTAAGAACAGGACACTAACATAGATTCTTTTTGGGATGTTGTCATTAAAAACAACTCTTCTTCCTATTTTAAAGCTGAATTATTGGAGAACAATATTAAAGTATGTAATGTTCTCATTTTGTGATGATTCTGAAGGTACAGAATTAGGTTTTTCTGACGGATTTACAGTTTTTAATTAGAAATAAAAGTGCAGACTAAAGTTATAACAAAATAATAAATTTGCATTGATATTTTAATAGAGGCATTTGAAGCAGTCATTTTGCCCAAAAGAATGGGCCAACTCTCTGAATATTTGCTTTCAAAAACTAAGTAGAACTAAAAATATTGATTTAAAAATAAAATGTATATCAACCAGGTACTGCCTTGAAGAAATAGACTGGTGTAGGACAGCAGCAAAACAAAAGAAGCAATTTTTGTCTTTTTATTAGACTGCTAGCAACAAATATATGGAATTCTAACTGAGTGCCTGAAGTCAGGCCTTTCAGATAATTTCTTTTTGTAACGTAAATGAAAATCAATGATTAATGTAGCATTTGCTGAATGGATACTAAAACTACTTCATCAATTTCATTAATCTCTTAGGAATGCACTACAGTTTGCATGAAAAAGAAAATCAGATATGAATTTACTGAGCCAAGAATATGGCCCTCTCTTAGTTAAAAGTGCACAGGGTGCATGCTGACCCTGCTCTTTGATGGTGGTTTCTAAATTCCAGTTTATCACAGAAAGGGGCAACACCTAAGTTCTAGCTGGATTTGAGCTTAACGTCTAGACATTAGTTTTTGTTCTGGTAGGTTAATGAGCTCTTCCGTAATTCTGAATTTCTTCTCCCCAAAATGCTCATTGCTGTTACTTAAACTGTCTTGGCAAGATTTATGAGCTTGACAGACTTCTACAGTGTCTCCCAGTGCTTCTTTTCTACCACAACCTTTTGATACTTAACATATAGATTTAATTATCAGGTAATATAGAATCATAGAATCACAGAATTATTTAGATTGGGATAGAACTTTAGGACCATTGAGCCCATCTGTAAAGGATAGATGAGAATTTAAGATGAGATTTAAAGCAAAGTGTGAAGTTTAATGCATCTTTAATTGCATTCACTCCTAAAAGCCTCAGGATTAGTGTGGTTCTTATCTTTTAAATACCGCTCTCTGTCCAGACAATGTACCCCTTGGAATAATCTTGGTCTGACAGAGATCATGGGACAGTGTGCCTTTCATCTAAGATGTGTGATGAGCTTGTCTACCACACCAAGAACCACCACTGTGTTTATTCAGGTGAGGTTAGCTCCTAGCACTCACCTCTGGGTGGGTGTCAGGGCAGGACAGCAAGTTCTGCATTAGCAGTGGCCAGGCAAAGAGCAGAACTGCGTAGCATGGGCTCTGCATCCCAAATCATCATCTTCACTGGCAAGAACGGCCAGCTGGCATGGACACAGCTCTCTGACTGAAATCTATCCAGCTGCTCAGAGCCACATGGATGTGGATCTGGATGTGTTGAACTGGACTAGTGCTGGCTGAGGTGTTTCTGAATAAAAGCTCCTGGATTTAGGAGATGGTCCAAGAAGGAGCAGCTGTGTTCAGTCAAGAGCTTGGTTTGGAGTGCTCTTGACAAGTGGAAGTGTAAGTGGCTACAAGTAATCCATTATCATACTTCACTTGTTTAGCTTCTTCCTGTATCTTCCTTGGGAGCACCACAAAAGCCAAAGTTGTATTTACACAACTCTGTTCTTCCTTGGCAATCTCCTCATCCTTTTGGAAATTAGGTGAGGCACAAAAACTACAGGCTGCAGGCACGTCTCTAGTAACCCTAGCTTTGCCTATACATAAAGCAGATAGTATAATAAGTGTCAGTTTTGCCTTCAACTGCTGTTTTTGAAAATACTACTGGAAAGGCACAGAGATTCTGTATCAATTTAACAATGTAAGGATGCCATGAACCAGCCCAGAAAAAGACAACACTTTACTGGAATCTGTGCTAGCATCAGAAAAACCTAAAGCCTATTTTTAATAAGGGTTCATTGTGCAGTGTCTGGAAAAGGACAAATGGTACAGAATGAGTTGGTAGACTGATACGCAGGTTGCCAGCACCATGAGGGTCGGGGGGACCCATCTCTTAGATGAGAAAGGTGTGGAAGGAGCCATGTTGGTGCAGTGCTATGCTTCCCTTGGCATGCCTTCTGCAGCCCCAGTGTCCCTGGAGCTGTAGGCTTATTGGTCCTCTAAATCCTAACCCAAATCCTATTGGGAGCTTGGGGCTCATGCTGAGGTCCCTAACACCATGAGTGGCCCAGATGAGAAAGGTTTGGAGGGAGCCATGTTTATGCAGTGCCATGTTCTCCTTGGCATGCATTTTACTGCACCAGTGTCCCTGGTTTTATGGTTCTCTGAACCCTAATTCTAACCCTAACACTAACGGGAGCGTGGGGATGAGGCTGAAATCCACACCACCATAGGTTGTCCATATGAGAAATGTTTGAAGGGAGCTGTGTTGGTGCAGTGCTGTGCTCCCCTTGGCATGCCTTTTGCAGCCCCTGTGTCCCTGGGGCTATAGGCTTTGTGGCTCTCTGAACCCTAACCCTTCTCTGTTAGTATTTTCATGGCAAAAACAACTCTTGCCACAATAAATTGTGAAGGGGACCTTATGGAAATCAATCTTAAACAGTGTGCTGTCAAAGCTGAAACCTTGCTATTTATTCCTTAAACTCAGCAAGGTTTTTAAAAGAATTGGTTTTTAGATAGAGAATCTGCAACATTGGCCAAAAACACCTGAGCAGTACCATAGCCATTTATCTGACTTTTTATCCCTCTTATTGCAGTTTGTTTAACCTATTATTGTAGGAGTAAATATCATTCCTGAGTTATTGCCCACAGCTCAGAATTTTTAATGGTCTCAGAGGGAACAGATTTGTTCTCAGGTAATGTATAGCTGTGCCAACACAAAATATATTTGGATGTCACTCCTGTACAGTGTGAGAAATGAGACAAGATATCTTCATATGCAATACCAAACTTCTTCCACTCAGATCACCAGACCTGTCAACCTACTAAACTCTTGGTTGAACTTAGTTTAGTGATACCTTTGCAACTATCAATAACTATAGGATGGAGAACTTATTTCTAAAGGGTTTCAGATAATGATGGGAGGCTTGAATCTGTCCAGAAGATATTAGATTGAGTTGTCTTGCAGCGCAATAATTTAATCATACACAAAGCAGCTCCTGAAACTCCTCAGCCTACAACATAGCATGTTCATATAGCTCAGAAGAAGCTTTGGTTTACTTGTGTGGGCTGAGAGTTAGGAGGTACACGTATGATTCACTTGTTGCCTTAGAGGGGGTGGCATGACTGTGAGAGAAGGTAGTTCGTAAACAGGCACAGTACACAGCCATCTCATCTTAATCTGCTCGTATGTGTGCAGATCACCACCCACAGCCACATACTGAAGGAAAAATGAAGAAAAATCGCACTTTTAGAGTGAGATCCTTAGTTATTTCCCATCTGGTAGGACATGCCTACCACCAGGTAAGACCTGATGACAACAGAGGAGGAAGAAGCCCTCCAGCATTCCTGTGCTGGTTGCTCTTACAGTGAGTTAAATCAACATGCAGGCTGGATTGCATCTATTCTGGTACATCATGACATAAACTCACTAAAAAATGCAATTGAGAGCCATTATTTAATAGAGGAATTGAGCTAACGGAAGACATTTTGCCTAAAATTGTGATTATTCATTCTTGTCCTCCCACTATGTGTATCAGGTCTGCAAGATGTGTCTTCATTCACAATTCCAACCCTGTCCACCCAGAGACATGCTCATCTCTTCTGCTGTGATTTATTTTTACTGCTTTATGTCAATATTAAACAAGCTCCTTAACACTTTTGGAGCAAGTGAAGATGTGATAAAGAGAATGGCAGTTTTTCCCTAATAAGCTGTCATTACTTAAATAACTGTAAATGTTGTGCTATTGCTTTCATACAGTTTAAGATACTGCAATATAGACATTATTTCACTAAGTGATTTTTAAGTCTTCCTTTAACTTTTATAAGGGCATCTGTCAGGTTACAATTTGCAAATTATATTTACTGTGAAGGAAGTAAATTCATTACATTTCACTGAAATCTTTAAATTAATGGAGTTATTTTTCTGAAACTTTGCTCATTTACAAGTTACTTGTCTTTATTCATGAAGCCTGTGGATATCCAGGTAATTTTCTTTTTTAAACCTTCAAGCTCTGAAAATGAGTCATTTCATACACCCTCTTCTGTCTCATGTAACACCTATTAGCTTCTTAAGAGAATCATCTTGATAAGAATATCTCATTATAATATCCAGAATACATTGCCTACATTTGTTTATGCCAATGTTGGGGGAATTGGATTTTTAATGTAATAATATCTGTCTAGTCTAAAGATGACTAAGAAATGGCACACATTTACATAGCCGTAAGATGCATAAGGCATTTCCTCTTTGACACAAGGAATGTGCTTTAGGAAAGGATGACATGAAATACTAAATACAAGCTTAAGGACTATGTCACTAAATAATATAGGCTGGAGACTTCTCTGCAATGCAGCCAGGTGATACTGGAACTCAACAGCTAAATACACTTCCTCTCCCAATATCCTGGCTACACGCAAACTGCCATTGCCACCTCTATTCAGTGCAGTCTTGGTACAGTGCAAGTCACCATGTCTGCTCCCAAACCATACTAGGAGCAACGCTTGCTGTCTAACAGCACCTGCTCCTTGCTGCTATTTTTCTAAAGCAGATTTATAGATGTAGTCCTACAGACCCAAGCTATGGGACAGGATGTAAGCTTTTCTCAGAGTAATGTAAATCCCACTGCCATAAGTGAACATAACATCTTACTGGGAATTTTACTAGGTGATAGGATGGGTAAATGTCAAGTAACCAGGGTGGTTGTCAGACCTTTTGTTTTTGTTTTCTTTTAATTTCTCTTTCAACTGAAATTCTTATAACTTGACCAAAAAAATCACCTGTCCTGACTAATATGCATAAGAATTACTCAACAAAGAAAGGTTGGAGTGTGTCTGGAAAGGTTATTTCTGCCTTTGAACTGTTAGGATTTGGAGAGGGACAGCTTATTCAGAAGCTTAGGGTTTTTATTTTAGTTTTTATTTCCTATCTCAAACCATAATTCCAAGTTCCTAGCAAAAGCCACATCAATGATAGAGCACCAAAAAAAATTAAAAGAAGACTGACTTCCAATTTCTATTTCTTTTGTGGCTTACAATGTATTTTTTTTAAAGGAAGCTTATTTTCACTTGAGTTTCTGGAATTACATAAATTGCTTTCTTCTAAAGGAAACCACAGCAGTATTGATCATGAAAGGTGGTTATTTGTGTGAGGATCTATATAAACTCAAAGGTTGCATTTTGAGATGTCCCGTTTGCAGCCATTGTTGGGAGTTTGCTGTAAGCAATTTAGGTAAGTGCAGACAGTGTTTCTACACACTTACTGGAGAGGTGATTCTGCGTGGTGTTCTGAAGAGGTGCTGCTAAGAGAATGACAGATTTGAGAATTAGCTGTTCTGAAAAGAGCTGCAGATTATGAACTGGAATTATGCACCAAACAAATGGCTTGCTTGGTACAATGCAGTTCACATCAAAATTTCATAGAATTGAGTTGTGTTGAGTTCTCTTAATGGGTAGGAGAAAAAGTGTTTGATTTTTTTTAGTCAAAACATTTTACTCAATATTTTTGATGCTGCATTTTAAAAACATGTTTAATTGAATTTAATTAAACACGACTATGAAAAATTGAAAAGGCATTTCACTTATCCCACCATGGACAATTTGTTTTCAACCTGTTCATTTTTTTGCTGGAGACAGGGAGAAGAGAGATGTTTTCTAAGAAAAAAGAAGAAATCTCTCTGTGTTAAAGGATTTTTCTTTCTTCTGTTTTGCCGTTGATTAATAAAAAGTATTTTCACAATACTAGAACTTATAAATGAGCCCAAGTCTGTCAACCATAGTCATGCTATTTTCCAGATTAATGAAAGAGAGCAACCTCTGATCCTTATTCAAGACGTATCTTGTTTTGTTCCTGCAAATCTGTATTGAGTTTTGCTCTGTTCTGTGACAAAAATGATTAAAAATCACATCTTGGGATATATTCTTAACATCACCTACTTTAAAGTGAGTAAACAAACTTTTAATTTTTATTTATGTATGTATTTATTATCCATGTACTTAATTATTTAAATCATGCAGTTATTATTACAGTCTCTTAAAAAGGAAAGAATTAGAATCTTCTGATCATGAATGGAAGTTTCAAAATAAACCAAGAGGGTATCAGTAAATAAGTTATTATCTGGATATACTTCATGATTAAATGAATTTTACTAAAAGCACCAGATGTGAAAAAAGAAAAATGACTAATTGTCAGTATCTGTGATGCTAAGTAAATGTTTGACTTACTGATTATAATGAACCACTGCTGTTAGTGAGAGTTTTGTGAAAATTGCTTGTTCTTGAAATATTCTTCCACAGTGAAAATGCATTTGTGGTAGCATATTTTATATGCAATTATTTTGTCTACTAATATACAGCTCATTTGCCCCAGGAAAATATCTCTTATTGTAAGTTTGGGGTTCTGTAGCATGGAAGTAATTTTTCTGTAAACAATATTGATTAGACTAACATTGATGTGTTTTAATTTTAAAGCTCCACACAACATCTAATTTTTCTCCATTAATCTTAATTTTTGATACATGAACTTTCTACTAATTTCCACTGAATATCATTTGCAACCTCATGGGGCCTTATAAGTAATAAGTCTGAAAAATCAGAAGCTCTTCAGCTAGTGGAAGTCATGAAATGTTCAAGACATAGCAGAGATCACAAAAAGGCATATGATTGCCTAAATACTCATAATTAAAAAAAAAAAATCCCTCTAGTAAGACCTACCTGAGCTATGTGAATATAATCAACAATCTCCCACTGCTAACAATATATAATTCAGAAGACGTTTCAAATATATTGCTTTGGTATGTCATGCTTTTAAATTCATGTAATTGGAACAGAAAAGAAAATATAAATAATTATCAAGAAACTTAATGGATATGGCTGTCATTTTCTTAAAGGTGCTAAAAAAAAAATTAAAAGCCATGAGTTTTTCCAGTATTTAGAAAACAGCATGACTTTCGTTGCAGATTTTGGCTTGTCATCTGTGTTAGTGCTGTGCAAATAGCTAGGAGTACTCCTGAAGAGAAAGAGATGGGAAGATTGCTCTTTTAGTGATCCTCTGCTTCTGATATCCATTTTGTCACATCTTAGTATATTAGGATTTTTGTTCTCCATCATGCTCATACTGCCAGGTGTCTTCTTGGTAAGGACTAGATGCATAACCAGCAGGAGACTAAACTCTCTCCAGACCCATTCAAAGCAGTAGCAGACTCACACCTGACACTTTGGCCTGGACACCTGAGCCACAGTCACAAGAGATCCTAGTTCTCCAGCCTAAATTACCCCATTAATGTCTGTCATGGCTTAATTCCTCCTTATGGACCTCTGGGGTGAGAAAAAGATTTGACCCAAGCATTTGTGAGGAACAGGCAATGAAAAGGGGTGAGTCATGATAAAGAAGAGGCAAGCAGTAATGGCAGAAACCTGGAGCAAGTTCTTCCAAAAATGTTTGTCTCCTTTTCCTACACATCCTTCCTAGTGTTGAGCTAACTTTGATGGACTTACCTCAACATTTCACTCTGCACCTCTGCAACCCTCTCTTGAGTTACTTTGCTCAGGCTCAAAGGAACCTGAAGGTGCCGGCTAAAGAGCTATGTGCAAAAAGATTCTGCAAGAAAGATATACACAGATTTATAGTGTAAAGAATTGTTGGTTATCACCCCCACCACATGCTACAAGCCTGAGCTTTAGTGTGCTCACCACCGTGAAGAGACACCTGATGAGGCTTTGCTGGTCAGAAGGTGCCAGTCAGGAAAGAAAGAGGTGGCCCCTGCCCCTGGATTGGACCCTCCATGCTGACAAGTTGTCATATGCTGACTCCCCCTTTCTTCCTTTAGGGTTTTATTCTTTTATACGTTGGTATTTTTTCTTCTTAATCTGTCAGCTGCCAACAAACATAATCTCCTCTATCTCTATCCACAATTTTACCCCTATTTTGCATGGTTCTCCCTGCGGGTTTTCTTATGCCCTTTTTCAGAGCTTAGTTACTTGCTCAGAAGTCTGGGACAAGTTTATACAACAAGGACATGTCAGAAATAGGCCTGAGCCATAAGAAGACAGACAGCTGAAACCATGGTGGGCAAGTCACAGAGAAAGGGGGTTATGTTTCTTCAGTGTGTTCAGGCTTAGAGAGGATTCAGAAGCTCTTCCTCTGCTAAACAAGATATCTTTCTTTATTTGTAAGTGTCTTGCAGGAAAATTACCTCTGTGCTCTGTTTTTATTTCTGTGTGTAACTGAGAATAAGTATTTGTCAATAAAATTCATGGTGCAGTTTGGCCTATCTAGATGCATAATAACCTGACCCTAGAATTTGGGAAACTGTCTCACAGTGCTACTGTGCTCTTGACTGGTTCCCCGTTTTCCAGTTCCTGATATATTTCAAGACATTGCCCCAGTATTTTTGTTCCAAACTGACACCATGACTATCTCATGTGACAGTTTTTACAGAGGCTTCCCTGCAAATACATTAAAACACATGTTGTTGAAATCTCTAGAGGGAAAAAGAATGACCCTCAAAAAATAATGGGTGCTTGTTTTGTAGACTTTCAAGTGCTTTCAGTAACATATACATTTTTCTCATTCAGAGACTTAATTACAGCACTTTATGTCAGTCATGGAAAACTGCTAGGGGTGGAATCAAAATGCCACCTGCCTTACTGAGCATGTAAGTTTACTGTGTGCTGTGCATGGGAGTCCAAAATAAATGGGTATTAATTTAGCATTTTAATGACTCTGGGATCTCTAACTGTCACAGAAAGCAAAGGAATCCTTCACTGCCTTTGCACTTGGTATCATGTATATGTTGAACAGAAATACTCGGAGGGGGATGTGTGATGGGGGGTCATCAAAATGTTCTTTTCTTTTTGTGCAACTGAATGTGCTGAGGTAATTTCCTCAAAAGTATGTTTTACGAGAAGCTGTTCATAGTTAAGTGGAAATATAAAAGCTGCAACATTATGCAAAAAAGTTGATTTAATATCCAAGGTGTTCGTCATTCACAAAGGGGTCTGTTGAAGAGTTCTGACATGAATAGAAAGATTCTTGTTGTCTTCAAGCACTAAGCATCAATATTACTAAGATAATGACTACTTTGAGGCAGTGGCTACCGCTGACAACTGGAGGATTTCTGAAGCTGACGTCTGTTCTTGGCAGAAATCAATTACTTGCATATCAATTATGGTAAATAAAAAGTACTGAGTTCAGAAAATGGAGATGTTGTTAGCCTGATGTGGCCCACACAACTGGAACATTTGATTCAAGGAAGTAATATACAATAAAATAAATTACCCTTCTGTGAATCAATTGTTATTATGTGTACAGTTTCCACGATGCTTATCAATCGTTAAGAAATTAACATTATGTTTTTTTACATAGTGACACCTTCATCGGTATTCAAGTAGAGACTTTCAGGAAATAATTAGTTATTTCTAGGTGGGTCTGAATCAATGCCTAACTCTGAATATTACTAAAGTTTGACTGGAAACATTGTGAATATTATCTCTTTTCCTTTGGGAACAATCATGGCTGTCTTTGCATTTTGGAGCTGTCTTCTCTGTCTTCATATTAGTTTAATTAGCTCCTGCAAACTGAAGATAAAATGGGTTGCAGAGCTGTCTCATCAAGAAGCAACTTCAGTCAATTTAGGTCATTAAGACCCTATCAAACTCTTGCATTACTGCTGTTCTCAGAGGAAAGGCTTTTTTTTTTTCCCTTAGCCAAACCTTACAGAGAATAAACGGTCTAGATATTAGGGAGGCAGGAGGAATTGCTTCAAAAACAATTGAGATAAAAAGATGAGGTTATAAATCAAGAAAATGAGTCCATGTGAACTGGAATATAACAACATCACTATATTGCTCGTGGTGGTATCACTACTTACTAAAAGAGTGCACATGCAAACCAAAGAATATTAAATTAATTCCAGAAAAGCTCTGGATACAACTGCTTGTCTTTCATCATCTGGAGCCTGAAGTGAGGCTCCTAGGCTCTCTAAGCTATTGCACTAAGAAAATAAGAAGCCTGAGAATGGATGTCAATGTATTCTTTACAAAGCATTGCAAATGTCCTATCCAGTCTATATATGAGGCTCTTCAGTATATTCTTTGATGTTACCTTGATCCTTCTCTGCAGAGCATTTTGAGATTATGCAGGATCTGGAATAAAAATCTTTAGTCAGATCTTTAGTCCAACTGTTATTTCACAGGACCTAGACACAGTCAGACAAATCCAGAATAATTTAGATATAGAAGTAGCAGAGCTGCCATGGTAGGGTTCTGTAGCTGAGCGGTTAAACTGCATTACATAGTGTGTGCCATACAAGAACAACTAGGACTAGTAAAATTGAGTCTTGAGAAATATTAGACTAGACAGATAAACTTTAGATGGCTAAAGTTCAGATAGAATTCATTCCAACTTGGATATCAACTCCAAAATTACACTCCTCACTTAGACACTAGATTCAAAATCACAGTCTTCAGTGTCAGCATGTACCTAAAGGCGCTGGAAACCTCCCTTTGCATCCAGCAGTTTCCTCAGCATCTCAAGGCTATGACTGCTCCCACTCAGCAAACAAGGCACTCAGTTGCTATCCAGCTTTACATATCACCAGAAACTGATTCACATGAAAGGTCCAGGGCAATGCAAAAGAACGTGTCCCAGGCACCATAACTCATGTTACAGGATCTCTGCTTCAGAAATGCTGCTGTTCCACCAACAATCACAACATAAAAGCATGGCACTTTGAAAGAAAAACAGCTAACCAGGGAAAGCATGCTATGGTTTCCCAGTCTGCTTATAGATGTGTGAGAATGTTTTTAATGGGAAATAAATGTCAGGTTTGCCTTTGCCAATTGAAGGCTGAAAAGCACTTGTCAGGGAGAGAATATGCTCTGTATTATTTTATGTTCACAATATAATTGAAAAGTAGAAAGAGAAAGTTAATGCAGGAAGTGTATGCTGGCAGCTAGACGAATTCATGGGAGAGAGGAAAGATGCAGATGCAGCTTCTTTCTAGAGTCATCTACCTGGTAATGCTACATCAGTGATGCAGGACATTTTAAAATTTGAAAATCCTATAGTGGAGAATGCTTGGACTTTACCACAGTGTTTCAGAACAAGGCCTACATTTTGTTTCACAGGCTAGTAAAACTGCTGTATCAATGCAGTTTCCGTTCCTCTGTCCACAGTGCGGCTGCATCCAACTCCTGCTTCAAAGCCATTAGCCAGTTCCTCTGATCCTTGGAGGGGAAGGAAGGAATGATCTTTGCACTGTTTGGATTTAATTTTGGAGCAGAGGGGATTCTGCTGAACACATCATGTCACTAAGTCAGCAAGACAAGACATGTGAATTGTCTGAGGGGGATTTGCTCTGACCATTGTCAAAGCTTGGGATTAGCCCTGCAGGCCTGTGGGACTCTGCTTGCTTTGAATTTTGGTTTTGTTTCATGTTCAGAGGAAACATTGGAAAAAAAGACAACTCATCTGAGAGAGCTGAAGCCTCATCTGCTTGTTTTGATCTCAGATTTGGGCTCACTCGGTTTTCCCTCACAACAAAAAACATCCAAGTGCCACTCAGTTGCAAACCCTGCTCAGGATAAGAGTTGTGAGCCTTGACAGATCCTCACTAGACCTGTCCTGAATTTAGATTTCTTTCTATCCTAGATATTTTGATACCTTTGGCAGCTTTGTCTTCTTAATGACCTCAGCTCTTCTTTCATCTTGGTAAAAAGTGCATTTGCTAACTCCCTCTCCTTCCAATTTGTGCATGGGGTAGCCCACCCACCTCGTTCACCACTGTAGAAGCCTCCTGTGCATCCCCCCTGTCCCGGGTGCCCTTTCAGAGGGCAGCCCCTGCCAGCCCCCAGTCCCAGTTCTCCAGATCTTCTCCTCAGCCCACTGCCCCCACATGCCCCTAGCTGCTTGTGCATGCTCCCCAAACTGTCAGCATCACATAGAGCCCATCCATGCCAAAACTAGGCTCCACAATCACCTCTACATGTCTGTCCCCAAGTCACTCCGTTTTCTCACCCTTACATCCTGCCAGACAACAAGAGATAGGACATCTTGTCATCTGAGAGTGAGGGAAGAGTGCTGGTCTGTGTGTAGAGCCCCTCAGAGCCAGCTTCCACTTGGACCTTGGGCCACAGTGAGACATGCAGGAATTTCCATCAGGAATTTCCTTCCAGGAATTTGGTGGGCATGGGGCACATGCCCCTCGACATGGATACCCAGTCTCATGACCCTTCTGTGACAAAAGGTAGACCCTAGTATACATATACCCCAAGGGCTTCAGGTCATGGCTGTGCTGCTTTCTTCTCCAGATCCTCTTGCTGAGGCTTTGGCTACACGAGCTCTTGGCTCACCTCTTCCTCTGTCTGAGGCCTAACCAACTCACTCTGCCTTCTCATCCTGGCCTTGTTCACATTGTTCATTCCCACCACCTGGAGGAGGAAACTCAGTAGGGAAGGGAGGTCCCTAATGACTTCTGCTCCCTCATCGGTCATGTCTCCAAGCAGTACTGTGTCTCCAAATCCATGGATGCCTCCTAGGACAAGTGATTGTTCTCAGAAGTGTTCTGCTGTCACTCACCGACTCCTCTGCCACCCATGTCTGAGCCCACAACCCTCACACTCCTCTTTTTTGCAATCATTGTTCCCCATTAGTAGCCATCTGTGTTTCATTTTCTGTTGTTCCCGCCCTCTTATGCACAAGGTATGGCATCAACCACAGGACTTCCACAGATTTGTCCACTAGTGTTCACCATGCTCCAAATGTCCCTTTACTTTTCTTACTACTACAAACACCCCTTTGTCGGCATTTCTGTGTGTCTTCAACAGAAAAAGCTATGAAGTGCCTTCAGGAAAAATATGATAAATAATTTCATCCCAGGCTTAAATTCAGTAACTGCAGTAGTAGACACTTTCTCCCAAAACAAGGCAAAACCCCCCACAAATATGCAGGAAAGTTTGAACAACAACATGCATCGTTGTGTTGTGGAGGAACACTTCATTTAATTTCATAAAGAAACATAAATGGTCTCAAATGTAACACAATGTTGCATAAATGATAAGAAACACAGTGACTTTACTGAGGTTACTTTAATCTCTATCTTCTTAATAAGCACAAAAAAAGCTCTAAAGCCACATTATTATTTTAAAACGGAGGCTTCACACAGTTCACATAAAAATTTATTGTTCCCATGTCTCCTTTTCTTCCTTCTTCCTTTTTTTTCAGTTTGATAGTCAAATAATTGAATTACTCACAAGGTAGAATACATAAAAATTATAATATAATTTAGGAATCTATTATGAAATAAAAGAAAAGAATTACACCTATTATTACTTTGTCTTACTTATCCCATATTTCATACCTAGTATGTTCTTAAGTCTGCAGTGCCTTATAAGCACTTCAAAGTTACGAATAAGCTGTTGCTTTGTGCTTTAATAATACTTCATGTCTGATAGCACTAGAACTTTTTAAAGTGCTACACTTAAACAGCTAGGAAAGTAAGAAAGTAAAACCCAAGAATTTCTGGTCTTTTGGCCTATTTGTTTTGTGTTACAATTTTCATTTTGATGCACTAGAATTAAATTTAATTGTGTATTGTTCTTCATGGAAATCTCATCTGTTCCGAGTTCCTGAATTCATGCACATCTGCTATCTCCTATTTTTGAACATTCCACCATGATATTTTGCCCAAAGTGTCACAAATAAGAACTATGAAAACATGACAAGAAGCTTTAGTTTGAAGGTGGATTTTAAGGATTTTTGAAAGTAAAGTTGCAAAAACACAAGCTTGACTCAACTCAAATCCTAACACTGGCTCGATGTTGACGTTTTAATTTTATTTTGTATGAATTAAGTACAAGGTGAAAATTTGACAGATAATTTAGAGGCCAGTTTAGCATAGGTTTGGAAACCTATAGGTTTGCAGGTGGTCCTGTCCCGTATGTAAGTTCTGTGGGATTCCTCAAAGGTGGTCCATTAAAAATGATAGTCCATCCAGATGGCATACGGATGCCAAAAGCAGACAGCAGATCACTGCAGTAAAAGAATATGAACTGCAGTATGAAAACAGTGAATAATTGATTGTAAGAGAGTATATGGATTTATAAATCTGAGAAGAGAAGAGTTTGGAGAGAGCAGGGAAGAAAGGGAAAGTATCTTAATGAGGAAAGGCCATCCACAAGGCAGACCAGGCAGATGTCTGGTAATGAGGAGTGCAGACAGAGCTGCCACAAGCAGGCAACGGTGTTTGTCACAATGGGGTGGAAGTTGATCACAAAACAACTGACCCAGCAGCAGCAATGAACACAGATGCACCAGGCAGCTTTTCACAAAGCCAGAGACTGAAGCCCACAATCCCTAAGCTGAAGAGCCAGACACTCCAGAGGGAGAGGAAGGCAGACCTCAGGCAGGACAATTGTTAATGTTTCTATTGTTTTATTACAGAAGGAAGTTCATGTGAGGAAATTATATTGACAAGAACAGTTTAACTAAGGTTAAATTACATTCCTAATCTTACCTTTCTTCCCTTTTTCAAACAACCTTTTATTAAAATCAAACACTGAGAAACTAATTCATGTGTGATTCATGCAGACCCTTTCTTCCTCGCCTCTGTTTTTTATTCCCACACAGACAGACAGAATACTGCTCGTATTGATATAATTGGAAACACTGCTGTTGATTTTGGTAGGAGCAGCATGCAGCATAGTATAGCTGGGTTACAGAGTTTCCGTGGGATAACGATTGTCACTATGCACTTCCAGTATCACACAAGCCTATTACAGGAGCACAAAGTACCATACAACAATTATAGCATTAAAAATCAGTACAGTGCAATCACATCCAAACTGTCAGCCTTAGTGTAGAGCAGTGCTTAAAGAGAAAACTGCCCTGTTGCAGACAAATGCTTAAAGAATAGAATTAGCTGAGCAATTTTACTGTACAATAATGTATGCAATGTCTCATTTTCTACAGGAGACCATCAGGAATTATCTAAATCATTACATTCACTCTAGTTAGGGCCTCATGTAGTTCAAATTCATGTAATTCTTCTTTGATGCTACCATATGAGTTCTGTAAACTCACATGGTAATAATCCCTGGCTTTCAAAGGAGTTTCATAAAACAGCTGTACAGAGTCCATTTAAAGCCACAGAAATGAATAGTTATTTTGACAGCCAAGGCAGTGATGCTGAGATACTAAAAACTACTTTCTGCATCATTAACCATAGCCTTTCTCCCTTGCTAGAGTAGCTGGTAAAAACCAGCAGGCTACTTCTTGTCATGACAGCTCCTCAACAGCTCATTTTGTAGGGTATTAATCACAAACGTCTTTTCACCTTTCAAAAAATTATTTTTGTCTGCACGATGGGCCAGCTATAATGTTCACTGAATTGGTGCACTATGATAGACAACTGGATTACTGAAGATTATAGAATTTGAGATTATGTATTCTAACCTTCTAAAAACTTCAGCCAGTCCAAAATGTAATCACCTTCTCAAACACAGCTGTAGTGTAACATCACTTGGCAGTCAGTGTGGACTCCCCAGCTTTCTTCTTCTTAATAGGAAAGGTCAGTTTAACAGTCCTCGTGGACTATTTACCTTCAGTGGGATCACGGAAACCTCTCATGAGAGCTTATGAGACTGTTCCAAGCAGCTGAATCAAACATGGAGTGCTTTATGCAGAATGACAATCAATCTCTAAATCCAAGGACTGAAGACTAAAAATTCCCTTCTTTGACCCTCTCAGACAACAGAGTGTTGAATGTGAAAAGCTTCATATTCAGACATGTTTTGAAGAGCTGACAAGACTCACAAATTGGCTGTGTCTGCACAAAATTAAAAGCAGACATGAGAGTGGACCACTATCTTCCAGTCATTTTCCACCTGTATTATTATCTGTTTTCTTGAATTTATTTTCAGCTCAAAAGATGTATGCTGCACTTAGGAAAACCCCAGGACAGGATAGGTGCTTGAGGATAAATCTGTGCATGCTTTGCCCCATTTGTACATGACCTGATCAGAATGACCTTCTCTATGAACAGGTCCTTGGACCTACACTGGGACCCTAAGGGCAATCCAGAGCTATGACTGAATCTTCACCTTGTACCTCTGTAATAAAGATGGAGCATGCAGAAAAAAACTTTTGACAGCAGACTTCAGCTTGCCATTCAAATTCTTAGAGCTCTTTTTCTTTGGAGGAATGGGCACACTTGTCCATGGAGCTCAGCACTAGATAACAATAAAGACTCACAGGGAATGTAACAGTAACAGAAAGTCTGGTATGCAAGCTGCACAATGTGCTCAGCAAAACAGCTGTGTTATGAAAGCACTGACATGAAACAAATGCATTTTGCTGTATTAATATAAGAGCTCGGATGCAAGAAAGAGATCTCAGGAGATGACTAATAGGTTGTCTTCTTTTTTTCTATTGAGTATGGTAAAGTTATTATTGTAGGTTTAGAAGATGAGCACAGGAGATGTGAATGCCATTAATTTCCTGGTTATTGTAATGCTACAAATAAACAGCAGGACACCAACTTGACAGAAGGGTTGAATCCACTGATTAAACTGATTAAGAAGAAATTGAAAATGCTGTTTATCTTCACTCTGCCTGAAAAAGAAATAGATATAAAAGAACATTTGGTACCATTTGAAACATTAATCCCACAAAGTGCTGCTGTTCTCAAGGAGTAAAAAGCAAAGACTTACTATAATAAGGTGTTTAGGATTTATTTCAGTGAATTATTTTACATCTGCAGAAATTCACAATTTTCTCATGGGGAAGTTTTTAAATCTTTTTAATAAAGACTTGGAAATGGGTGAAATTTAAACTGACAGTCTTGCAGTTCAGTATTTTCATTAAGAACTTTCTATTTCGAATTACATGATGTAGAACTGTAGGAGCATAACTATAAGTTAATTATGGTAACATATTTTTAAAATATAGAAAAAAATATTATCAAAAAGTGTTTGAAGCAAAATATGCAAGTTACTTTAAATTCGATTTCCTCAAGATTTTTAGTTATAAAAATGTTAAAATTAATTTACATACTTTTTTGAGAGGTCAGGTAAGTACAAATTATCAAAACTATACAGGATAGAGAAGCATTTTTTACCCAGCTACACTCCTAGCGGTATTTCCCAGAGCTTCTAAGAGTCAGATCTCAACTCCAACATTCATTTCTATTTAAATACTAATCACTTATTTATAGTATTTTTAATGATTATAAAGTGGAATGACTAAGTGGAAATAAAACAAGAATACTGAAATGCTTACTTACAGCATCAGTATTTGGATATCCAGGACAGAAACCTCATCCAGCCACATGCTGATCCTCTGAATTCTGAAGCACAAACTGCTGTTGTCTTCTGCTACAACTACCATGGCATTATCTGACTAAACAGCACTTACTGACAGGGTTATCATATGAGACAATGCCTCAGTGGTGTACTATGTCCGTGAGCATTCTTGGTCTGCTGGTAGAAAACAGTAGCTTGTGGTGTTTGCATGGATGGCTCACTGCAGAGGTGCCAGCGCCAATGACTTCTCCTTGAAGTGGTGACACAAAATTCAAGTTGACAGTGTGCAACTAGATATAAATAAAAGCAAATTATTTATATTATTTTTCAGAATTTTTATGCAAGTAACAACCCATCAAGTTTTAGGGAATCATCTAAATGCAAAAAAAAATACAAACAAATATTTTCAATCTGGAGTTGCAAGCCTCAACATGTTATGAACAGTTTCAAGAGCTGTGAACCATCCCTCTGTCAATAAAAGATGAAGGGTGGGAATGCAAAAATTTTCTTATTCTCTGCCACCATAATTCATTAACAAGCACAATGTTAGCAAGGTCATAACTCCTTCAACCCAGTCACAAATCTGTCCTGCCATTTTCTATGATATATGTAGACAAAGAATGGTCCCATTCATCCATCTACTGCTAAGTGGGGTGAGAAAACTGAAACAGTTGAGACAGTGAGAAGCACAAAATATTCCTTTCCTTTTGTTTCCTGACTACATGGATAAGTAAAATATTTGAGGCAAGTGGGAACCCTCCTGACTGGCAACATTTTACACTGCTGTTCATATGAACAGCAGGATAAACAGTTGCCTGATTATGTATGGTATACTTTGCAACGCTTCTTATTCAAAGGAAGTAGATTAATATCATAAACATCTACCAATCAAATACAGATTGTAATGCATGCTGTATATGCATTATGCATATCCATGGCATGTCAGTGAAATACGGAAATCTGAACAAGAGTGTTTATTCAACTCCGAGAAAAAAATAAACAGCACTTTATTAGCAATTACAAAGAGACCACATGACAAAACAAAATTGCATGCATATTTTTCACTTATATCTTCAGTGACAGGATTGTACAGTCTCAGTATATATTTGGTATGTTTGAATACATGGTTTATCCAGATAAACACTAATAAAGGATAATACGTTTTGATTTTCACGCATTAACATGCCTGGATCAACCTGAAATATGTATTTCATTTCTCACTGAAGATTATGAAAATATACAGCTTATAGAAAAACAGAAAATAATTTTTGATGTTTATCTTTGAAATCAACAAAAACAATGTCTTTCTAATGAAATCCCACAATAGCCTTGGTTTAATTCCATAGTTTTAAAACAATTTTAATGTAACTCAACTGTATTTTCACAAGTGAAAATCAAATTTTTCCATTTAGTTCTATAGCCTTCTCTAGCACCAGTACCAATAACTAAATACTGATTGCCTTCAGACACAGAAAGTAGCTGTGGTATAGAAAATGTTGTGCCATGAACAACCAGAAAACCTTCTGAAAGGTCCGTCAGAGTTTTCTCCTATATTCTTTAACAGAATTGTCCCATCTATCAGGATACAAGGGATAGTGGGATTTCCTTAACACGGTTGGTGTGGGAAAAATCTTGTGTAAAGAGTCCGAATCTAGGAATGAAGCTACACCTCTCCACAAAAATACATTTGATTAAATACTGAAATTTCTTGTCAAGGCAGCTGATATAATTCAGTTGAGGACAGAAAACTTTCTGCAGTGTGAAGAGTAGGAAAGCAGATACTTTGCAGTGTTGATAGAGTAAAACTCTACCTTCAATTTCAGGTTTAAGAGGATGAAAGAATAAAATTAATGATGCATATCTTTGACTTTTATCCATCTCTCATCTTCTTTTTATAGTTGCTTTTTTTTCTTCTTGTGTCCTCTTTTTGAGTTTCAATGCATCATTTGTAATCACCCAAGGTCTCCTGAGAAACGCTGCATCTACATATACCTCATTCTATGTCTTTGTTCAAAGTAGCCTAATAAATGACTCTTGCAGTCAGTATTTTCCAATAATATTCATCAATCTCTACAGGCAGTAGAGACTAAACCGAATTGCTTTCAGATTATCTATGATTCTCATTGAATTGTAAACTGCATATTCTCTACCAGAAGTATTTGGGAACCCCCTCTCCTTTTTCTCAGGATTTTTATTTTATTATTATGGCCAGTAAATGTCAACTTTCGTTCATCCACTATGTCCTCTAGGTTTATTTTCTTTAAAATTATGTTGACACCAGAACTAGTTTGGACCTAGAGAATTATAATAGATGATAGAAGTTTCTTATTGCAGTATTCTCTAAAGTAGTTATAAATCCCATGCAAATAAAACGTTCTCTCCACCAGTCCTCATGTTTCAAAGTAATTTCTAAGAGAAACTTATTTCCACAGAAGTTGAGAATTAATTAATACTAATTCCCCTGGAAATATTTTCTATTTTTCAATAATTTTATTAAAATGCAGTTATTCATCCTCATATTCTCACCTGGACAACCATGAGGTCAGTCACTTTGGTTTTAAATTGATAGTCTTTGATATGCTATATTGATTAGCTCCTCTCTTTTCTTGCAGTATTCTGTGGTTTTAACCATGGGTCTACCCAAAGGCCCTTGAATGGTATTGTGAGACACCTTCTTAAAACCAGTCTTCAGTAATCTCACCATCCTATCCCAGGGTTTGTTAGTGCTACAACAGAAAATTTGGACTTTACTAGCTTATCTTTAAACAGATGTCTCTTTTCTATACCCCATTTTATAGGAATAAACCTGCAAGTATTTTTTTCCCCTCTTTTATGCCTTCTAGTGATATCTCTAAACTTGTAATGCAGATCTTGATCTTGAATAGAGTTTACTATTAATCAGGTGCGAGTAAATTTTTCTTCCTCCTGGAATTCTACTGGTGGAATTCAAGGTTTTCAACAGAGAAAATAAAAATCTTGAAACTTCAAAAGTTGAAATTTTTACTGTCAAATTCCACATCAGCACAATCAGTTACATAGACAAAAAGAGAAGGAGGAAATATGGAAACCATTCACAAGCTTTGTTTTTAAAGGAGTACAACAATCTCCATAGTTATAGAGACTGGGAGGAAGTGAGGAATGGTCCACAGGTGATTTGTGCCATTTATTCCCCTTCTGAATCTTTCTACTCACTTACCAGGAACACTCTTCTTTCCAAAGTTTCTTCATACTCACTGATTCATCAGTTCTGCCACTCTTGTTTATATAGCACATTATGTAAGAATTGCAGATACTGCATGGTCCCAGAGTTTATATCACATGTATTAACACAGATGACTTTATAGTTTCCTATGCTTGAAATGTGATGTTTATTTTGAACTATAATAGTCCAAAATAAGCATATCTATAAGATCTGTATGATTAAGAATGTCTCAAGCCCATTGTTGTCACTGGTATTGCTCCTATTTATGGGCTTACAGAATTTGAACAAGGACTGGAGAGGCATCCTTTCATTATTTTAAATTCTACTACGAATTGTACAAATGAAAGTAAGGATATGTTTATTTTATATACAGAAAGCATAAGAAAATCACGTAATTTGATGGTAAATATCTGTATCAGTATTACTGCAACATCTGCTTGAAGGTCTTAAACATACATAGCATGCTTAGAACACCTTGTGATGCTACGGAATCAAGTCATGCTACCGTTTCTCATACTGAACCCTCATTCTCTGTGCATAAGTGTCTTGCACTGACTCATGGATCTTTCTACCTTTAACATGCCTACAGTTAGCAAAATCTTCTCAGAAGGAGGTTAGGCTATATAACACATCAAAACTCACACAGCAAGAAACAGTGGAAGTAAGGATAATTATATATGGTTAGATTTAGTCATGAATTATAATGAGAGTTTAAGATGTAACAGAAGACTCAGATTAATAGGAATGAGTTGTGTAAAAGAAGCTCTGATGATTTTATTACTAAAGCAAACATTTGCAAACATGGGAATCATGCAGCATACTGCAGAAGGGAGATAATCAAAATTCCATGGTAACCCCAAATGCACTTCCTCTCAATGAGTTTAAAGAGCACTACACTTCAAAATGTGTCATTTCTGTTTACAACAAATCACTCCTAGGTTGTAAATTTGAGGAAGAAGTATTTATTTTATATTATGTAAGAGAGTATTTAACAGATGGGTCTTTATGAGATGATAAGGAGGTAGGTGGCCATATCCAAGGGCGAGGAGAAACCACAAATAAATTGCCAATTTTATTTATTAATTTTTGTTTGTTGATTTTTGGTTGCCAAATATTACGGTATCATTCCAGGAAGATAGCACTTTTTAACTACACAAGATGAGAATAAGGTGTTCTTTTAGCTGCCAGATGATCAGTTTGACTAAAAATATTCTCACAGAAACCAAAACCACTTAACTTTTCATTGCATTCAAATCACTAATCTGCAACGCTCACATGATTGTCAAGATAATAGAGGCTACAGCACGAAAGTAATTGGTATCTTTGCAGATAGAGAAGGAATACAAAAATTATGAGGAAGGCAGTTTATGCTAAGCAAGACCAACACCAGCAGTGATGTTCATTAGCTATGTTATAATCCAGCATGCATTTAAAATGTGTATTCCTTTAGATCAAACAAAAATAAATGTTAAATACAGATTTGTCTTGTAAGAGATCTTAAGATCAGTTTGACACAAATAGCTTCTTTGTTTAAGCTTGTGCTTAGCTATACTATGGAAATAAGTTAATAGAATCACAGAATCATAGAATACCAGGTTGGAAGGGACCATAGGGATCATCTAGTCCAGCCTCTCGAGGTAAAAGTATGGTTTAAATGAGTTGAGTCAGCACCCTGTCAAGCTGACTCTTAAAACTGACCAGTGTAGAGGAATTTACCCCTTTCTCTGGGAGATTATTCCAATGTCTGATTGATCTCTTGGTAAAAATATTACTTCTGGAGTTCAATCAGAATCTTTCCAGAAGTAACTTATGTCCATTACCCCTTGTCTTTTCCATGTGACTCTTGTGAAAAGGGAGTCTCCATCTTTTTGGTAGCCACCCTTTATGTACTAGTACATGGTGATAAGGTCCCCCTTAAGCCTTCTCTTCCCAAGGCTGAATAGGCCCAGTTTTCTCAGCCTTTCTTCATATGACAAGACCTCTGATCATCCTTGTGGCCCTTCTCTGGACCCCTTCCAACTTGTCCACATCTTTTTTGTATAGCAGGGACCAAAACTGTACACAGTACTCAAGGTGTGGTCTGACCAGTGCCATCTGACTTGATGATCAAAGTTGCTGTTCAAAGAGTTCAAAGTTGATGACACCTACTTTGAACACTTTAAGGTTTCTTACAACTGAACTACAAGTCCCCATCACTGGGGAAAGGTAAAGATGCAGTTAGACATGGACATCAGCTCATATCCACCAGTACAACAGTATGGCAGTCCAGAACATTACCTGCTGAAGAATGACACTTTTCACCTTCTCAAAGTTTATTTATGAAACCTTCTGACATTCAGAATAGAGAAGAATATACACTGAAGTATTTCATGAAGGAATATATCCTATGGGAGTGACCTCATACTGGATGAGGGGAGGGAGTATGAGGAGGAAGGAGAATCTACAAGTTTTGGCAGGGCAATATAATATCCTTATTTTCCAAAATAACTAGTTAGAGTCCAATAAAATATACATCTATATTTGAACCACAGTTAACATTTTTTTAATTGACTTAACTTTGAATTGACTTAAATTTTGACCTAGTTTTGAATTGCTGTCACAGATTTTGTTTATCTTGACACTAAAGGTAAAAAAAAGAGTAAACAATGATGCTTATCATTTTCTGCTAAGAATAATTTCAGTGACTCAACCCTTTATCATGAGAAACTATTGAGATTAAAAGCGCTCCGAATTCTCACTTACCCTTTTTTTATGATTGAGCTTTTCTAGAGTCTTTATACTTCCTATCTATCTGTACTGGGTTGGATGAGATGGAGTTAATTTTCCCCATAGCAGCCCTCCTAGTACTGTGCTTTGTATTGGTAGTTAGAAAAGGTGGTGATAAGACAGCAGTGTTTTTGCTGCTGCTGAGCAGTTCTCACAAGGCATCAGGGTTATCTCTCCAACATTCCTCCCTCACCAGTAGGCTGGGGTTGACAAGATCTTGGGAGGGGATGTAACCAGGACAGGTGACCCAAACCAAACAAAGAGATAGTCCATACTGCATAATGTCTGCTCAGCAATAAAATCCGAAAAAACAGGAGAAGGAGGGGACATTCATTATTATGGCGTTTGCCTTCTGGAGCAACTGTACAGATTCCCTACTTCCTGGAAAGTGGCTGGACATCACCTGCTGATGGGAAGTAGAGAGCAAAGATTTCTCTTGCTTCCATGTATGATCTTTGATTTTGCTTTTATTAAACTGCCTTTATCTTGACCTAGGAGTTTTTTTCAATCTTATTTTCTTTCCTTGTCCTGTCCTGCTGAGGAGGGGTGTGATAAAGTGGCTTGGTGGGCACCTGGTGTCCAACCAAGGTCAACCAACCACACTGTCATATATAAATTTAATGATTTTTGGCAGGCAATATTAAATTACAGGTAATTAATAAAATAGTTGCATAAATCAAATGAACAATATATTCAGTTCATGCATTATATTCTTGCTGTTATTAATGTGAATTACACATACATATCAAAAGAAAAAAAGAATGCAACTGACCTTTTCAGCTTCTGTAACTAAAGTTCAAATCCCGTTATATATACCTCTAAGGACTTACTCACTATGCCACCCCAAACAGGGATTAAATACTATAAGGAAGGTCTTGCCCATTAGAAGGAGTCTAGACAGCAAGTGTAAGATAGGTACTGAACTTTAAGATGAACAAAGATACGCGTGATGAACCCTGAACTTAGTTTTAAGTCTTGAAGCTGTTCATATCCTACTTCTAAAAGCAATAGAAATGAAATGTGAGAATTTTATTCTATGTTTGTACCCACATGCCCTGGTTTAGCTTATCCCCTTCAGTGCAAAGTAGGATAACTGAATTTTTGGTAAACCAGCCAGAGAAGCAGAAAATTAGAACTCAAAAATATAGGGTTTTAAAATATTTTTAAAATCATATTGAAACTGCTAAATCGCTTCTGTTTCCTTTATTTACCTCTGACTGCATATGGCAACAGAAAGCATCTTGTAGGCAGAGGAGAATAATAGACTTCATTTGAAAAATCTCATCAAAAATATAATTTGAGAAAGATGTAGTTTTCACAGGGAAACAATGGGAGCAAGCATATATTAAAGATCAGTAGATTCAAAAGAAGAGATTTAATATATTACCATTTCATGAAAAGGAATGGGCTTATATGCTTTTTTTTTTCCTCAAACTTGATTAAATTTCTTTTAGACAACTCTGTCTTGGGTGTTCATAAATGGCAATGAATCATGCCCATTTGTTTTCAAGCAACTCTGGTGCCCGGGAATACTCTGATACAGATTTATTACATTCTGTATAAATGGGAACCCAGCCTTTCGAAATGCTTATTCTGGCTTTTCCTAGAAAAGGAAGCTAATGATACTAGTATATGTAGCTGATTAAAGGCTTTCAGTAGTCCAAAATCTATTTTGGTATTGAACACCTCTTTCATCTTTCTGAAAAATAAATACAGACTTTTAATCCGGGACATTAGAAGAGAAAATGTAGGAACCTTCATCTGAACTGTCTGTGCAATTTAGCATAATTGTTGAGTTTAGGTGGACATTTCCAGGAGTGCATTTTTTCCAAAAGATAAGCAGATCACATAAGAATTGCTTTTTATTCAGTCTGATATTGAAAAAGAAAAGCCATTTTAAAATGAAAAAAATGGAAAAAAAGCAGAACTGAAATGGAATCTTCCAATGATTGCCAAATAGAAAATCAGGCTTTCATTAATCATTGAATTCACATAACTGAAAGAATTATACTCAAGGAATGGTCACCTGCTTAACCAACTCCAGAGGAGGGCCACAAAGATGATCAGGGTGCTGGAGCACCTCCTGTATGATAACAGGCTGAGACAGTTGGGGTTATTTAGCCTAGAGAAGAGTAGACTCCAAGGAGACCTTATAGCAGCCTTCCAGTACTTAAAAGGGGCCTACAAGAAAGATGGGGACTCTTTTATCAAGAAGTATAATCATAGGATCAGGGGTAACAATTTTAAACTGAAAGAGGGCAGATTTAGATTAGATATTAGTAAGAAATTTTTTACTGTGAGGGTAGCGAGGCACTGGAACAAGTTGCCTGGAGAATTGAATGTTCCCTCTTTGGAAGTGTTCAAGGCCAGGTTGGATGGGGCTTCGAGTAGCCTGGTCTAGTGGAAGGTGTCCCTGCCCATGGCGGGGAGGTTGGACTAGAGGATCGTTAAAGATTCTACCAACACAAACTACTCTATGATTCTATTATTCCAAGTCACTATCATGATGACAAGTACAATTAGGTTTACTGATCTTCCAAACCTGTCCAAAAATGCATTGAATGTGATGGGAACTTTTAAATCAGACTCAGAAATCAAAAGACTAAGCCGATGCTCTGGGTCTGGAGGATATTGCTCAGCATTCTGATGGACGGGACCCCTCACTGTTGGAATTACGCTGTTTTTTTAATATCTTGGATGTTTCAATCTGCAATCAATGGAGTAAAGCAGGAGAAACCGAAACATCATAATCCCTACACTTCTCCATGGTCTTCCTACTGAAAAGGTTCCCAGATGATGTAGTAATATTGCAAGTGAGACTGGCTACACAGAAATTACCTGACTCCTCATTCTTCTAGGTTTATATCCTAAAGTTTGTAACTGTATGCAATTTTCCTCCAGCTTTAGAATGGGAGAAAGTGTAGTTTTGTAATACTTTGAAAAAGTATACATATGTGCTTGTTCACATCCAGCGTGGCATAATTCATGTGCACAGATTTTTATCACTAAGCATCACAGTTAACATTTCTGTGAAGAAATAACCCAACCATAAGGCTGTTTTGCTGACTTTGCTTCCATGAAAAGAGTGCCATAGATCCTATTTCAGAATTGGCCAACATGCTGATGAAGGCACCTTTTCAGTGGCTGCCCAGCAAAGTTGCAGTGACTTCTCTGGTGTTGATGTCTAATCTAGACAGATTTAGCTCACATAGCTGTAAAAATGCCTTCACCTGCAGGTGGAATATTTTTGCTCCTCTTGCTATTTCCTACTACAAAAATAATCCAAAATGAACCCTGCAAAGCTCTTGTAAGAGCTTCTTATTAGATGAAGGTCTTCCCAACAGAAGCTAATCCAAAGGATTTTGGTGCTGCTCATGAAGAATGTATGAATGATACATGACTACAGAGGAAATTAAGTTGAATTATCTGTGGCAAGATTGGAACTGATCAGATTGTTTCTCTGTTTCATTATGATTTCTTAGCATTTTGACTGTGTGGTACACACAATAAAAAAAATACTTTGAACAGAAAATAGAGGTAGATAAACAAGTAGGGTTTTTAGGGATAGCTAGCAATTCAAAACAAGCTGGAGCTGTTTGGCTCCATCTCTAAGTAGATACTTCTTTCAAATATGAAAACCCATTTATCTCATTATAGGTTGAAAGACCATAACATTAGACTGAAAAATCACATGAAAAATAAACCTCAGTTTTAGTGAGACTCCATATTAACCTCATTGTATTGACAACAGTAAGTAGATAAGAAACACCGCGACAATCAAGCCTTACCTTAACTTACTGTTTCCTAAACTATCACTAAAAAGGTAGTTATTTCTGATACTTTTCCACCTAGAATTTTAGGTAACAGTAAACACATTCATGCATGTGCAGGAAAGCAGTTAGCAATGAGTTAAATAACCAGAAAAGTTACTTAGATTCTTCTGCATTCCAGGTAAATAAATGTCTTCTCTGTCAGGCTAGGAAATACTGTAAATACCTGTATCTACCAAAGGAATATTTAAATCTTGTGTTGAAATGACTTACTATTTTTCAAGTGGTAAGACAAGCACCTTTGTTATTTTGTTAATTGCTCAGGGCAAAATGAAAAGTTGTATAAAATTTGCAATATTTTGAGACTTTTTTTCTCATTTAAAGTATCTCACACTTCCTGAGTAACTAAATCAATAATTTTTAACATTTTTCCAATGCTTATAACTGTTCTTTCAGATTTATAAGATCACCTGTTATTCATTCTGATACAATAGGCTGATTTGGGGAAACCAGTTATCTATAATGTGTGAATGTTTATTTTATGAAATTACAGTATAATTGATGGACTCAATATGCAGTGACTCAGCCCAAGACTGAAGAAGATTGAGGGGAAAAAAAAAAAAGAGACAATGATAATTGACAGAGAAGCTGTGCCAGGCCTTTTGGAATATTGGACAGGAATGCGTGATCTAACAAGAAAATAAAAGAAAACAATTTCACCAGCTTAATCTGCAAAGGCAAGTCAATATAAACTAAGAAAAATAAAAAATGGGAAAGTCTGGGTCAAGATGACAATAAAAAAGGGAGCTTGAGAGAAAAGTGGGAAACAAGTGCACAAACTTTTTGACATTTAGAAACTCATATAGAACATGAGACAATGGTCAAAGAAGCTGGTCGCAAAATAAGGTGACAACACCTCAACTTTCAGAGGAGATACCATGAGGGATAGGACTCAAAAAAAAGGTTTAGAAGTCTGAATGGACACTAACACATGCCAGGAGGAGTAACCCACAACAGTAAAGAAAGCAGTAGGTGCTGGCATGAATTTGGTTGTATCTCTTTATTTCACCCTGTATACCCCATAACACTGAAGCTCTGAGAAAAGCTGACATTAAGCTAGAGAAACACTGAAGGAATCAGTTTGAAGTTTAGTGCCTTAACAGTTCTGGTAACCCCCTTTTCAGTCTGTTGACTTTCACAAATATGATGAATCTGGAAACAAGCAGGATTATCCTACATAATGCTATACTTCTAAAATTGAGTGTTCTAGGCTAAGACAGTCATATAGGTTCTGGACAGTCACCAATATAAAGAGACAGGCATTTTCTAAATGAAACTCAGCCCCTCTATATTGGACCCTTGGCTCCAATATATATGATGAGTTGCCTTCTGGAAGTCTGTGTCTCTCCCCATCAACTACAGAAGGCAAGCAAATAGATAAGGTGAAATACCTAGCAATTAAACAAGATAATTTAGGGGAGCTGAATCCTAGACTGAAAGGCAGTACTTGGAATTGCTGAGACTTGGAAAATTTTAAAAAACAGCAGTTCTCCATGTGTGACCCAAAGTACTTGGTTATCAACAGTCTAGTGAGCACCCAATGCATCACATAAAGTAGAAATTGTTATCACAGTGGTAGTAACTTTTTCTTACTTGTCTTTCAATAAAATTTCTCACACATGATTCTCCTTGTCTCTCTCTTCTCATTAATGAAACACAGACAAAGTTTCTGCCCTTTTCCAATCTTTCAAAATTATTTCACACAGAGTACCTCCCTACACAAGAATAGGCAAAATTACCTGAATTATCTATTCAGATTTGGAGTAGCAGAAAGAGAGATGAACAGTGGCATGGGTCCATCACATAATTAACTAATGGTCCTGCCAAAATCAAATAGAAAGCAACTGGAATATCAAAGGCGCAGACACTTTTTATATGTTTGCTTTTCACATTTTACAGATGTTTACTATCAGCCTCAAAGGACATACTAAATCATACTTTCACACACTCATCAGTTTTAAAGAATGCAGAATTATTGAACTTTCTACAGTGTGGACTCAGATTGCTATAATTCTATGAAACTTTGGATCATTAACTACGTTAGCTTTAAAATGCTACTTTCTGATTGTCATAGGTGAATCAGATGTCAAAGTATTTTAAATTTAACTTAGATTCAGAAGAACTATGCTTGTAGGCACGTGGAAAAACTATTATATCAAATGTGCACGTATGTAGGAGGTACCTGAAAGTCTCTGAAGCCAAATCTTCCTCATCTGCTTTTTTTCTTCAAAAAGTCACACTTGATGTTTCTTTCTGGACTGATGCCTTTTCCCTGGGGAGACATGAAACAGGACATTGACTTAAACAGATGGTTGTTGCCTCTGAATTATTTAACAGATAAATCAATGAGAAGCTTCTGCT